>NC_135956.1:92660228-92938729 GCF_053455715.1 Rhinoraja longicauda
ACAGTGTAGGTCCAGACAGTGTAGGTCCGGACACTGTAGGACCGGACACTGTAGGTCCGGACACTGTAGGTCCGGACACTGTAGGACCGGACACTGTAGGTCCGAACACTGTAGGACCGGACACTGTAGGTCCGGACACTGTAGGCCCGGACACTGTAGGTCCGGACACTGTAGGAGCGGACACTGTAGGTCCGGACACTGTAGGTCCGGACACTGTAGGACCGGACACTGTAGGTCCGGACACTGTAGGACCGGACACTGTAGGTCCGGACACTGTAGGACCGGACACTGTAGGTGACACTATAGGTCCGGACACTGTAGGCCCGGACACTGTAGGTGACACTGTAGGTCCGGACACTGTAGGCCCGGACACTGTAGGTGACACTGTAGGACCGGACACTGTAGGTGACACTGTAGGTCCGGACACTGTAGGCCCGGACACTGTAGGACCGGACACTGTAGGTCCGGACACTGTAGGCCCGGACACTGTAGGTCCGGACACTGCAGGACCGGACACTGTAGGCCCGGACACTGTAGGACCGGACACTGTAGGACCGGACACTGTAGGTCCGGACACTGTAGGTCCGGACACTGTAGGACCGGACACTGTAGGTCCGGACACTGTAGGCCCGGACACTGTAGGTCCGGACACTGTAGGACCGGACACTGTAGGCCCGGACACTGTAGGACCGGACACTGTAGGACCGGACACTGTAGGTGACACTGTAGGTGACACTGTAGGACCGGACACTGTAGGTCCGGACACTGTAGGACCGGACACTGTAGGTGACACTGTAGGTCCGGACACTGTAGGACCGGACACTGTAGGTGACACTGTAGGTGACACTGTAGGACCGGACACTGTAGGTCCGGACACTGTAGGACCGGACACTGTAGGTCCGGACACTGTAGGTCCGGACACTGTAGGACCGGACACTGTAGGTGACACTGTAGGTCCGGACACTGTAGTCTGCACAATGTAGGCCCGGAGGGCCAGGCGCCGCCTAACGAAGGTTGCATAGCAACCCGCCTCCCGGCTCGGTCGGCCGCCATTGGTGGAGCGGGAGCACGTGGCCGCTGGCTGCGTGAGGTCACGTGGGGCGCGGGGTGGTGACGTCACCCTTTGTCCCTTATTTGGGAGTGAGGAAGTTGGCACCCCTACACATGGATAGGACAGGTTTAGAGGGATTTGGGCGATATGCGGGCAGGTGGGACAAGTGTAGATTGGGCATCTTGTTTGGCAAGGGCTGGTTAGACCCAAGGGCCCGTTTCAGTGCGATATCGCTCTATGACAACAGAGGCCAATTAAACCTGCACGTCTTTGGGATGTGGGAGGAAACCGGAGCACCCGGAGAAAACCCATGCGGTCACAGGGAGAATGTAAAACTCCGTACAGACAGCGCCCGAGGTCAGGATTGAACCGGGGTCTATGGCGCTGTGAGGCAGCAGCTCTATGCCAGTCTATGCCACACAGACTGGCACTGCCTGATGATCTTGTGAAGCAGAGTTTGCTTAACTCCGTGGGAACCATCACTCACCGTCCTTTTCTTCTCTTTCACTTCCCGAGTTCTTCAACTTGTTTAAACAAAAAAAAATTGATGGCATAACTTGTAAATGAGATTCACTCGGACTGTGCAGACAGGGACAGCTCATCGGATTTGTGAAAGGCATGATTTTTTTATACATGGAACGTCACGTTAATGGCAGGCTGCCGTCCACCAGACCCAGGCAGCCCTGGACTAAAAGCACTTTAACTAACAATCCATAAAACATTGTGACATCTTGCTCTTCAAATACTTTGCAGCATTGTGGCAGCTTTCAAATCAGCTCTGCCTGTGGTGAAGGAAGCGTGACAGGACATCAGCCAGTTTTAGACACATTACAGGGTTTCAGGAAACAGGAGGAGACAAAATGAAGACATTCCTCCACACCTCAAGCAGTAAATCTTTCAGACAAACCACTTCAGAGCACGGCAGCCCCTTACCCTGCTATTAGTTTTCTATCTGGGTGACTTGATGTATACATACGCTGAGAGGGAAGGAGATTCATGCGAGCGAAGGTGTCAGAGTGCTTTAATGTCACCATGTCTTCACCATTGTCACGTTGGTCTCTCCACCCCACTATCCTAACTCCACTGCAGAAGGAGGAACTGCACATGCTGGTCTACACCAAAGACAGACGACACAAAGTGCTGGAGTAACTCAACGGGACCAGCAGCATCTGTGGATGGAAGGAATGGCTGATGTTTAAGGTTGAGACCCTTCTTCAGACTGAGAGACTTCAGACTCAATCTTAAGAAGGGTCTCGACCCGAAACGTCACCCATTCCTTCTATCCAGAGCTGCTGCCAGTCCCACTGAGTTACTCCAGCACTCTGTGAAACGTCACCCATTCCATCTATCCAGAGCTGCTGTCTGTCCCACTGAGTTACTCCAGCACTCTGTGAAACGTCACCCATTCCATCTATCCAGAGCTGCTGCCTGTCCCGTTGAGTTACTCCAGCACTGTGTGTCTATCTGAACGCCACTCACAGGAGGCGGTTCCACTTCGGGTGAAGTCCGCTGTACTTCAGATTTTAGAGTGCTTATCCTGTATGTGTACACTGCGGACGGCTCGATTGTAACCTGTATGGGCTTTCTGCTGACTGGATAGCAAAACAAAAGCTTTGCACTGTACCTCGGTACTCGTGACAATAAACTAAACTTAGAGTCAGACACACAGCACGCTGGTCCCTTCAGCCCAACTGCTCCATACCGACCAAGCTGCCCCACCTACGCTAGTCCCACTTGCCCACATTTGGCTCATATCGTTCTAAACCTTCCCTATCAATGTATCTGTCCAAATATCTTTTAAATGTTGTTATTGTACCTGCAACAAATCGGCAGGCCTCTTCTCTGGCACCCCGTTCCATACACTCACCACCCTTTGTGAGGAAAGGTTGCCCCTCAGGTTCCTATTAAATCTATCTCCTATAAAGATAAATCTATGTCCTCTGGTTCTTGATTTCCCCTTGAGGTTTAGAGGTTGAGAGGAGACCTGATCGTTTAAAAAATGATGAGAGGCATAGATAGGGTGGATGGTCACAACCTTTTCTCATGTTGGAAATGTCAAAGAGTACAGGGCACGGCTTTAAGGTGAGCAGGACAAGGCTTAAAAGAGATGTGTGTGGCAGGTTTTTACACAGAGGGTGGTGGGTACCTAAGGTTGCCAACTTCCTCACTCCCAAATACGGGACAAGGTGACATCACCGCCCCGCTCCCCATGTGACCTCACCCAGCTAGCGGCCATGTGCTCCCGCTCCACCAATGGCAGCCGCCCAGGCTGGGAGGCGGGTTGCTATGCAACCTCTGACAGGCGGCACCCGGGCCTACACTGTCCGGAGCTAAAATGTCAGAAACCTAGAGTGTCGGGACCTAAACTGTCGGGACGTACACTGTCGGGGCCCACAGTGTCCAGGCCTACAGTGTCCAGGCATACAGTGTCCAGGCCTACAGTGTCCAGGCCTACAGTGTCCAGGCCTACAGTGTCCAGGCCTACAGTGTCCAGGCCTACAGTGTCCAGGCCTACAGTGTCCAGGCCTACAATGTCCAGGCATACAGCGCCCCCTGGGCCTAATACGGGACAAGGGCGGTCCCGTACGGGACAAACTAATTTAGCCCAAAATACGGGATGTCCCAGCTAATACGGGACAGTTGGCAACCCTACGGGTACCTGGAACGTGCTGCCAGGGGTGGTGGTGGAGGCAGATACGATAGTGGCATTTAAGAGGCTTTTGGATAGGAAGTTTTCAATTCCCTACCTCTATCTTTCAGTCTGAAGAAGGATTCCAACCCAAAACATCACCTATTCCTTTTCTCCACAGATGCTGCCTGACCCGCTGAGTTACTCCAGCACTCTGTGAAACGTCACCTATCCATGTTCTCCACAGATGCTGCCTGACCCGCTGAGTTACTCCAGCACTCTGTGAAACGTCACCTATCCATGTTCTCCACAGATGCTGCCTGACCCGCTGAGTTACTCCAGCACTCTGTGAAACGTCACCTATCCATGTTCTCCACAGATGCTGCCTGACCCGCTGAGTTACTCCAGCACTCTGTGAAACGTCACCTATCCATGTTCTCCACAGATGCTGCCTGACCTGCTGAGTTACTCCAGCTTTTTATCATATCATATCACATATATACAGCCGGAAACAGGCCTTTTCGGCCCTCCAAGTCCGTGCCGCCCAGTGATCCCCGCACATTAACACTATCCTACACCCACTAGGGACAATTTTTTACATTTACCCAGCCAATTAACCTACATACCTGTACGTCTTTGGAGTGTCTGTACGTTTTTGTGTCTGTAAACAACAGCAGACAGACTGAGGGCTGAGACAATGGCAGACAGCTGATCAATAGGAGTGACAATAAACTACACAGAACAATTAATATATGAATCCAAGTGAGCAGCAAATACTTTAATGAACCTGACAATTAATATCCAGGTGGACAGTGTGAGGTGCAGACTGAGGGATGAGGGTAGTGAGTGGTGGGAAGGAACAGGCAGTGGCTCGGCTCGGGACCAAAAAATCACACACACAGTCCCGACCCAAAACAAACGTCTCCTGTCCATTCCCTCTACAGACGCTGCCTGACCCGCTGAGTTACATAGAAACATAGAAAATAGATGCAGGAGGAGGCCATTTGGCCCTTCGAGGCAGCACCACCATTCATTGTGATCATGGCTGATCATCCACAATCAGTAACCCGTGCCTGCCTTCTCCCCAAATACCTTGATTCCACTAGCCCCTAGAGCTCTATCTAACCCTCTTTTAAATCCATCCAGTGAATTGGCCTCCACTGCCTTCTGTGGCAGAGAATTCCACAATTTCACAACTCTCTGGGACACACCTACCCCCCCTCCCCCTCCCCTGACATCAGTCTGAAGAAGGGTCTCGACCTGAAACGTCACCCATTCCTGAGATGCTGCCTGAGCCGCTGAGTTACTCCAGCATTTTGTGTCTACCTTCGATTTTAACCAGCATCTGCAGTTTTTATATCAAAATCTGATCTAGTTTATTTGAAATGAAATATCAGTCAGGATTCCAGGAAGAAGTTTAGAAACAAGGAACCGCAGATGGTGGTTCACCCAGAAAAGACACAAAGTGCTGGAGTAACTCAGCCCCACCACTCTCAGTGTGAATAGAGTTGTCCGTATTAGTTCTATGTTATCTCATTTTTGCATCACCTCCCTACACACACTAGGGGCAACTAACTTACAAATCTGCACATCTTTAGGATGCTGGAGGGAATGGTATCGGCGTGGTGGTGCAGTGGGTAGAGCTGCTGCCTCACAGCGCCAGAGACCCAGGTTCCATCCTGACTACTGGTGCTGTCTGTACGGAGTTTGTACAGCACCCGTAGTCGGGATCAAACCCGGGTCTCTGGTGCTGCAAGCGCTGTAGACAGCAACTCTACCGCTGTGCCACCATGGCCACCATGATCTTTAGTTTCCTCCCACTCCAAAGACGTGTAGCTCTGTAGGTTAATTGGCTTGGTGTAAATGTAAAATTGTTCCCAGTGTGTGTAGGATAGTGCTAGTGTGCGGGGATCGCGGGTCGGCACGGACTAGGCGGGCCGAAGGGCCTGTTTCCGCGCTGTATCTCTAAACTTAACTAAATAAAACATCAGTAGCGGTGCGTTTATGTAAACAGCTTCAGAAAGAAAGGCAGGATAGAGAGAGACATCACCAGAACTCAAAATATTATCCAACCCCTTTCCCAACCCCTCCAGTGAGATAGAAATCTCCATTCACTGAGCACAAACTAGCGGGAATCACACAAACTGGGTGCCGGGCAGTGAATCAGTACAGCAGGGGTCTCTATTTATCCACTACAGCCTGCTTTTTTAAACCAAAGAACATAATCATTTAAAATGAGCCTATTGTTTAGGTAGAAAGACACAAAATATTGGAGTAACTCAGCGGCAGCATCTCTGGAGAGAAGGAATGGGTGGCGTTTCGGGTCGAGACCCTTCTTGTGTCTATCTTCGGTTTAATCCAGCATCTGCAGTTCCTTCTTACACGATTGTTTAGGTAGTTCAGTTTAGTTTATTATCACGTGTACCGAGGTAAAGTGAAAACTTTTGATGCACGCTAACCAGTCAGCAGAAAGACAACACATTTTTTTTTTTTTTTTTTTTTTTTCCTGGTCTGATGTACAGCACTTTGGTCAACGTGGGTTGTTTTTAAATGTGCTATACAAATAAATTGACTTGACTTGACTTGACTTGACTTGACATAACTACAATCGAGCCGACCGCAGCGTACAGATATATGATAAGGGAATCTGTATACTGATAAGGGCGGCATAGTGGCGCTGTGGTAGAGTTGCTGCCTCACAGCGAATGCAGCGCCGGAGACCCGGGTTCCATCCCCACTACGGGTGCTGTCTGTACGGAGTTTGTACGTTCCCCCCGTGACCTGCGTGGGTTTTCTCCGAGATAATAGACAATAGACAATAGACAATAGGTGCAGGAGTAGGCCATTCAGCCCTTCGAGCCAGCACCGCCATTCAATGCGATCATGGCTGATCACTCTCAATCAGTACCCCGTTCCTGCCTTCTCCCCATACCCCCTCAATCCGCTATCCTTAAGAGCTCTATCCAGCTCTCTCTTGAAAGCATCCAACGAACTGGCCTCCACTGCCTTCTGAGGCAGAGAATTCCACACCTTCACCACTCTCTGCGGTTTCCTCCCGCACTCCAGAGACATGCAGGTTTGTAAGTTGATTGGCGTGGTAAATGTGAAAATTGTCCCTAGTGGGTATAGGATAGTGCTAATGTGCGGGGATCGCTGGTCGGCGCGGACCCAGTGGGCCGAAGGGGCCTGTTTCTGCGCTGTATCTCTAAACTAACTATTCATTCCAAACAAGTGGCAAAGATGGATTTTAGGCTCTAAATGCCACCAAAAACGTCAGCAGTTGCAGTTCCCTGTAAGGCGAAAGCTCCAGGAAATGTGAACAAAATATTTCACCACCTTCTTTAGTCAGAGGGCGGTGAATCTGTGGAATTCTTTGCAACAGACGGCTGTGGAGGCCAAGTCAGTGGAGATTTTTAATCATATCATATCATATCATATATCTACAGCCGGAAACAGGCCTTTTCGGCCCACCAAGTCCGTGCCGCCCAGCGATCCCCGTACATTAACACTATCCTACACCCACTAGGGACAATTTTTACATTTACCCAGCCAATTAACCTACATACCTGTATGTCTTTGGAGTGTGGGAGGAAACCGAAGATCTCAGAGAAAACCCACGCAGGTCACGGGGAGAACGTACAAACTCCTTACAGTGCAGCACCCGTAGTCAGGATCGAACCTGAGTCTCCGGCGCTGCATTCGCTGTAAAGCAGCAACTCTACCGCTGCGCTACCGTGCCGCCCATGAGTTATCCAATGATCAATAATCGTTAATTGGTTCCATTGCCTTTTAAGGCGGAGATTGACAGGTTCTTGATCAGTGCGGGTGTCAGGGGTTGTGGGGAGAAGGCAGGAGAATGGGGTTGGGAGGGAGAGATAGATCAGCCATGGTTGAATGGTGGAGTAGACTTGTTGGGCCGAATGGCCTATCACATCTGAACTTGTAAACCACTTAACCCGGTGATGTTGAACTCCACCGCAACATTGATCATGGAGTTGTACAAAAGAATTTCAGGAACCAAACATCTTATCTTCACACCAGTTGCCTCCAAATTTCTCCCCTTTCCACAACTATCCCTGTTTGTAAATTGTAGCAAACATGTATTAAACGTTTCCCCCATTTTAAAATCATTGACTGTAATCTCTCTGGGATTTCACGTCGGTTTTGTCAATTCCCCTTCCACTTTTTTGTAAAAAATCCTTCAAAATGCTTTTGATTTATTTCTTTTAAATATCTACTTGCTTTCCTTACACCCCTTTTAACTCCCTTGTTTATTTTCTCATAGTCTCTTTTGACAAAACTAAAAGGTTTAAAGCATGAAAACTAAAGTTGAAAGGAGTGTGGGAAAAGCAGACATCAAACTTCAAACAGACCATTCAAGTATTCGGCAAGAATCTCCGTAGAAAGAGAATTATTAACATGAGCAGGCGGCTGAGAGAAGAGCAAAAGCAATTTTGTACATCTAAACATTGTGAAGATAGTTAATATACCATTTGCTTCCATTTTTACAAATGAGTGAAATATAGAGTCAAAGAGTCTATATTTCATTCATTTGTAAAAATCGTGGCAAACATTATATTAACTGTACAGAATATCTACTGATTCATAAACAGTCCTGGCCAGAAAACCTATGACACAACACAGAATGCTGGAGTAACCCAGCGGGTCAGGCAGCATCTGTGGAGAACATGGATAGGTGACGTTTCACAGAGTGCTGGAGTAACTCAGCGGGTCAGGCAGCATCTGTGGAGAACACGGATAGGTGACGTTTCACAGAGTGCTGGAGTAACTCAGCGGGTCAGGCAGCATCTGTGGAGAACATGGATAGGTGATGTTTCACAGAGTGCTGGAGTAACTCAGCGGGTCAGGCAGCATCTCTGGAGGGAATGGATAGACGATGTTTCGGGTCGGGACCCTTCTTCAGACTGATGGGAGTTGTGGGGGAGAAAGCTGGAAAAGAAAGGTTGGCGTGGGACAGAGCCTGGTACGTGATAGGTGTATACAGGTGATGGGCGGAGGTGGGGGGTGATTGGCAGATGGGTGGAGTAAGTGACAAAAGCTGGAGGTACAAATGGGGTCAGGGAAGGAGAGAAGAGGAGGAATGAAATGTAAAGCTGTGGTGAGGGGGACAGGTGGAAGGGGATGGGGAGATGAAAGAGGGGATATATGGAAATGTGGGACTGGGCGATGGGAGAGGAGGTTAGTTAGATATTGAGAGCCCAGGTCTTTGCTCTATGGGTGAGTCAGGTTTAGGTTTATTATTGCCATGTGTACTGAGGTACAGTGAAAACCTTTCCAAATAGCTTCATATGCGATGCAAACAGATCACAAAATACTCTAAATAAATACAATCAAGTACAAGTTGGGAGGTCATGTTGCAGTTGTATAAGATGTTGGTGAGACCGCATTTAGAATATTGTGTTCAGTTATGGGCACCATGTTATAGGAAAGAAATCGTCAAGCTTGAAAGGTTTCAGAAAAGATTTACGAGGATGTTGCCAGGACTAGAGGGTGTGAGCTACAGGGAGAGGTTGAGCAGGCTGGGTCTCTATTCCATGGAGCGCAGGAGGATGAGGGATGATCTTATAGAGGGGTACAAAATCATGAGGAATAGATCGGGTAGATGCACAGAGTCTCTTGCCCAGAGTAAGGGAATCGAGGACCAGAGGCAGAGGTTCAAGGTGAAGGGGAAAAGATTTAATAGGAATCCGAGGGGAACTTTTTCACACAAAGGGTGGTGGGTGAATGGAACAAGCTGCCAGAGGAGGTAGTTGAGGCTGGGAGTATCCCATCGTTTAAGAAACAGGTACATGGATAGGACAGGTTTGGAGGGATATGGACCAAGCGCAGGCAGGTGGGACTAGTGTAGCTGGGACATTGTTGGCTGGTGTGGGCAAGTTGGGCCGAAGGGCCTGTTTCCACACTGTATCACTCTATGACTCCATGACTCTAATAGGTAGAGCAAAGGGGAAGATACAGTGTGCAGAATACAGTTCTCATCAGTTCCACAGACAAAGTCCAATGTCTGCAATGGGGTAGAGGTGAATCGGACAGTACCCCAGCTTATGGAAGGGCCGTTCAGAAGCCTGATCACAGAGGGGAAGAAGCTGTCCCTGAGTCTGGTTGTGCGCGCTTTCAAGCTTCTGGACCTTCTGCCGGGCGGGAGCGGGGAGAAGGAGGAATGACCGGGGTGGGAATGAGGGGAGGAATTAGTTTAGGAATGATCCCCAAGCCATGGGAAAGATGCAGCCAAATCAGTGCAGTTGGATTTGAGATGTTTTGCTCCTGAATCTTTCCATTTCTCACACCATCCATCCTGATAGATCTGGAGCCGCTCTGCATTGAGTTACGCCCGTGACAGGACTGTATGGCATCGCACATACGTGGAGCCAGGCTGACAATCTCTTGAAATGAGGCAGTCAGCGAGCAGGAATATCTTTACACCTCATTAACATGAGTTTGATTACAACCCCACCATGAAATAAGTTCCAAAATTAATCTAAAGCAACCAGTGGGGATGTGTAGATTTGTGACCAATGCCTATTTTACATAGAAACATAGACAATAGGTGCAGGAGCAGGCCATTCGGCCCTTCGAGCCAGCACCGCCATTCAATATGATCATGGCTGATCATCCACAATCAGTATCCCGTTCCTGCTTTTTCCCCATATCCCTTGATTCCATTAGCCCTAAGAGCTAAATCTAACTCTCTCTTGAATACATCCACCTGTCCATTCCCTCCAGAGATGCTGCCTGACCCGCTGAGTTACTCCAGCACTCTGTGAAACGTTACCTATCCATGTTCTCCACAGATGCTGCCTGACCCGCTGAGTTACTCCAGCACTCTGTGAAACGTCACCTATCCATGTTCTCCACAGATGCTGCCTGACCCGCTGAGTTACTCCAGCACTCTGTGAAACGTCACCTATCCATGTTCTCCACAGATGCTGCCTGACCCGCTGAGTTCCTCCAGCACTCTGTGTTTTGCTAAATCTGACTCTTTGCCGACTGTTCAACAGGTCAAGTACTGATTTTCTGGCAAAGATCAAAGCGGTCTCCTGGGACTGGGGTAAGGGAGTAAGAAGGAGGTGTGAGTCTTTGGAGCAAGCTGGAGATGGTATTTATCTAATGAGTTGAAGGAACTCGGGGGAGCAGCAGAGGAGGCAAATTGGAAGGCGCACATCTCCATCCAAACCTGCAGCACCACAGGGGTCCAAATGCACTGCTCGTTATTTCTAAATGTGAGAAGCTTGTGCATTAAAGTTTCATGTGCTCAGAGAGGAAGGCATGAATCAAAGGGGGCAGAGAGGGAGGGGGATACCACTGATTCACCGAGGATAGTAGGAGCAAGCAGCAAGTAACACGTTGAGATCACCTGCTCGGCACCACCCCGCAACACAAGGCTCTCTCGTGAAGCACCTTGGATGTAGCGACAGAGGGAAACGCCGTGGGAATCTTCATAACGGCCCACAGAAGACCTTGATCAAGGACCGGTCCCGTCCCGGTCATCGGGCAGAAGATACAGAAGTTTGAAAGCGCGCACCACCAGGCTCTGGAACAGCTTCTTCCCCACTGTCATCACACAACTGAAGGGCCCTCCCATAAGCTCAGGTGTCGCTCCGATCTTCCAACCTACCTCATTGCAGACCTTGGACTTTTTCTTTGTAACAGTAACACCCCCACGATGCCATAAATCATCTGCCTCCACCACCACCCCTGGCAGCACGTTCCAGGCCCCCACCGCCCTCTGTATAAAACTCGCCATGCACATCTCCTGTAAACCTTGCCCCCCTCACCTTAAACCTCTGCCCTCAAGCATTTGATTATTCCACCCAGACTACCTGCTCTATAGTCTATGCCTCACACAGATCTCTCATCAACCTCATGCCTTCTCTCTCCTTCTTGTGCTCTCACTCTCACTACCTCTCTCCCACTCTCACTCTCACATTCACTCTTCACATTCACTCTCTCTCACTTACTCTCTCACATTCACTCTCTTCCTCTCTCTCTCTCTTTCTTTCTCTCTCTCCCACTCTCTCTTGCTCTCTCTCTCTCTCTCTTCCCCTCTCACTCTCTTATTCTCCCACACTCTCTCTCTCTCTCTCAATATATTTTATGTCTACCATGTGGAAGAAGCTGTATCAAATGAGAACCAAGAAGGTTGTGATGTACTGATGTAAACTACGTACCATTTCATCTTCCATGGCTCACATTGTGGTAGGATGCTCTAATAAAGAGCCCATTAAGTCCGGGATTATTGTGCGTGATGGTTACTGAACAAGTAGACATTTCATTGAATGCAAACAGAGGGGAGTTGGGCTGCTATAAATTCACGGTTAATTAGTGAGCTGTGTATTAGATAGAACGCTCCTGGCCTGGCTGACAAATCCGTGTATCATCCCAGGGTCATCAATATCCAGGAATATTGAGCAGTAGTTGGAGAATCCGAGCGACACTATCAGTTTTGCGACAAGCTTCACTAGGATCTCATCCCTCACGGAATTGCCTGACCTGATCATCGTTCCCTCCTCTTCAATCAATTCCCATCAAAGCCGCAGATCCCGGGAAGGAGCCTGGGATGTGGCCCCGGACAGCAGCATTCCCCAGGGGTTAATTTTGGAGGGTGTGTGACGGGGCGCCGAGAGGGAGCGAGCATCATCAGGGGGCTGCTGCTCAGGGTGGGAAGAACCGTCATCATTAATATTAGGAAGATGAATGAGAGCAAAGTGGCTCCTGGCATTTGTGAAAGAGAAATCTAAATTACCTTTCCCCTTTACTTTTCAAAGTCTATGTTAGTTTAATGAAGAAGCACTTCATGTTTTATTTATTGCTCAATTAATTTGCTTTCGAAGTAAAGGAACAAAAAAGAAAAGATGTGCATTTGCTTAGCACTTTATCTCATCCTCCAGAACCGAATCAAAGAGTGTGACATGGATATTAGTTACTGAGAGGAAAAATTCCCAGTGTTACATAAAACACAGAACAGCACAGCACAGGAACAGGCCCTTCAACCCACATTGAGTCTCGGAGTAAAGAGGTCCTTCTGCAGTTGTATAGGGCCCTGGTGAGACCACATCTGGAGTATTGTGTGCAGTTTTGGTCTCCCAATTTGAGGAAGGACATCCTTGCTATTGAGGCAGTGCATGAGGTTCATGAGGTTAATCCCCGGGATGGCGGGACTGTCATATGAGGAAAGATTGGAAAAGCTGGGCTTGTATTCACTGGAGTTTAGAAGCATGAGAGGGGATCTTATAGAGACGTATAAAATTAAGAAATGACTGGGTAAGCTAGATGCAGGAAACATGTTCCCAATGTTGTGGGAGTCTGGAACCAGGGGCCACACAGTCTAAGAATAAAGGGGAGGCAATGGATGATGATCAACCATGATCGCAATGAATGGCGGTGCTGGCTCGAAGGGCCAAATGGCCTCCTCCTGCACCTATTTTCTATGTTTCTATGTCTCTATGTTTATGCCGGACATGATGCAAAATTTTGGACTGCACGGTGGTGCAGCGGCAGAGCTGCAGCCTCACAGCGCCAGAGACCCGGGTTCAATCCCAACCACAGGTGCTGTCTGTAAGGAGTCTCTACCTTCTCCCTGGCGCCTGGGTCTACACTGTCTGGGACTGCAGAGGCCCCTAGGCTACAGTGTCCGGGCCTACAGTGTCCGGGCCTACAGTGTCCGGGCCTAGTGTCCGGGCCTACAGTGTCGGGGCCTACAGTGTCCGGGCCTACAGTGTCTGGGCCTACAGTGTCCGGGCCTACAGTGTCCGGGCCTACAGTGTCCGGGCCTAGTGTCCGGGCCTACAGTGTCCGGGCCTACAGTGTCCGGGCCTACAGTGTCCGGGCCTACAGTGTCTGGGCCTACATTGTCCGGGCCTACAGCGTACGGGCCTACAGTGTCTGGGCCTACAGTGTCCGGGCCTACAGCGTACGGGCCTACAGTGTCTGGGCCTACAGTGTCCGTGCCTACAGTGTCCGGGCCTAGTGTCCGGGCCTACAGTGTCTGGGCCTACAGTGTCCGGGTCTACAGTGTCCGGGCCTACAGTGTCCGGGCCTACAGTGTCCGGGCCTACAGTGTCCGGGCCTACAGCATACGGGCCTACAGTGTCTAGGCCTACAGTGTCCGGGCCTACAGTGTCCGGGCCTACAGCGTACGGGCCTACAGTATCTGGGCCTACAGTGTCCGGGCCTACAGTGTCCAGGCCTACAGCGTACGGGCCTACAGTATCTGGGCCTACAGTGTCTAGGCCTACAGTGTCCGGGCCTACAGTGTCCGGGCCTACAGCGTACGGGCCTACAGTATCTGGGCCTACAGTGTCCGGGCCTACAGTGTCCAGGCCTACAGCGTACGGGCCTACAGTATCTGGGCCTACAGTGTCCAGGCCTACAGTGTCCGGGCCTACAGCGTACGGGCCTACAGTGTCCGGGCCTACAGCATACGGGCCTACAGTGTCCGGGCCTACAGTGTCCGGCCGACAGCGTCCAGTGCTACAGCGCCCCCGGGCCTAATATTGGACAAGGGTGGTCCCGTACGGGACAAACTAATTTAGCACAAAATACGGGATGTCCCGGCTAATACTGGACAGTTGGCAACCCTAGGAGTTAGGGACCTTCTGACAAATACAACCCAGATCCCCATTGAACGTCCAGCTGGAATAACGGCCGTTTCAATGTGGTCTTGGATGGTGATTACTTCAACAAGCAACTTGCTCTGTCCAATAAAAGTAACAATACAGAACTTCCTTCGTTGACACTACTCTAATCCCTTTGGTGTGTCAGGAACTGTGTTTTAAATGTTTGAGTGAGGAAAGTGTTAGCGTCAGTGAATCGTGGGGGCTGCAATGCCATTACCACTGTCACGTTATTAGGCTGCTGGCCCCTTCGAGACCGCCAATAGGTTCAAATCCAATTACATTTCATCCCAATTTGGCTGCGAATGTGTGATTCAGTGGGACGCGAGGCAAGCCTGACACCGCTCTAATTTGTCCCGTTGTGGATTATTAATCACAGGTGTCAAACGCTTTTGGGTGCGAGGCGTGCAACATAATGAGAGAGTCTCAGCATCGCCTACTCATGTGGGCAACCAGCCTTCCACTCAGCAGCTCCTCATAGAAACATGGACAATAGGTGCAGGAGGAGGCCATTCGGCCCTTCGAGCCAATGTGATCATGGCTGATCATCCACAATCAGTAACCTGTGCCTGCCTTCTCCCCATATCCCTTGATTCCACTAGCCCCGAGAGCTCTATCTAACTCTCTTTTAAATTCATCCAATGAATTGGCCTCCACTGCCCTCTGTGGCAGAGAATTCCACAAATTCACAACTCTCTGGGTGAAAATGTTTTTTCTCATCTCAGTTTAAAATGGCCTCCCCTTTATTCTTAGACTGTGGCCTCTTGTTCTGGTCTCCCCCAACATTGGGAACATGTTTCCCACACAGAAACCCTCGTCTGGACCCTCATGCTCAGCCATCAAGACTCCTTTTAAACCCAGCACCACACCGTTTCAAGTACGACTCTACACAGAATGATTTGCTTCTACCAGAATCTTTATTCTTGAGAATTCTTTATGAGCTTCCACATTCTTTACGAGAATGATCCCAGGAATGAGTGGGTTAACCTGTGATGAGCGTTTGTGGGCACTGGGCCTGTACTCGCTGGAGTTTAGAAGGATGAGGGGGGACCTCATTGAAACTTACAGAATAGTGAGCGGCCTGGATAGAGTGGATGTGGAGAGGATGTTTCCACTAGTGGGAGAGTCTAGGACCAGAGGGCACAGCCTCAGAATTAAAGGACGTTCCTGTAGAAAGGATATGAGGAGGAATTTCTTTAGCCAGAGGGTGGTGAATCTGTGGGATTCTTTGCCACAGACGGCTGTGGAGGCCACAAGTCAGTGGATATATTTAAGGCAGAGATAGATAGTTTCTTGATTAGTGCGGGTGTCAGGGGTTATGGGGAGAAGGCAGGAGAATGGGGTTAGGAGGGAGAGATAGATTAGCCATGATTGAATGGCGGAATAGACTCTTTGGGCCAAATGGCCTAATTCTGCTCCTATCACTTATGAACATAAACAAATTCACTTTTGAAGTCAGCCCCACACAATTTTGGGACTCTCTACAAAAGGAATTGCTTCTAAAGAAGAAATGATCAAGAACAGAATCCCTTGTTTGTGACCCTGTAAAGGAGATTAAAGAGAAGGCATCAGGATTATGGCTGTTTTCAGTATTGGGGGCTGTGCTGATTAAGACAAGTTTCAGCGTTCAGGATGGTATCTTTAATGTGAATACCTTCAATTGTATTTCAAAATCAAGATTCATTTATAGGAACACTGTATATATAGGGCGGCACGGTGGTGCAGCAGGTAGAGCTGCTGCCTCACAGCGCCAGAGACATGGGTTTCATCCTGATTACGGGTGCTGTCTGTATAGAGTTTGCACGTTCGCCCCGTGACCCGCGTGGGTTTTCTCCGGGTGCTCCGGTTTCCTCCCACACTCCAAAGACGTGCAGGTTTGTAGGTTAATTAGTACAGGTTTGGCTTGGTATAAATGTGGATTGTTCCTAGTGTGTGTAGGATAGTGTTAGTGTGCGGGGATCGCTGGTCGGTGTGGACTCAGTGGGCCAAAGGGCCTGTTTTCTGCACTGTATCTCCAAATTAAACTAAAGTAAATAGAACAGTACAGCACAGGACAGGCCCTTTGGCCCACAATGTCTACGCTGAACATTAGTTAGACTAATCTCCATATCCATCCATTCCCTGCAGATGAGGTTACGGGGAGAAGGCAGGAGAATGGGGTTAGGAGGGAGAGATAGATCAACCATGATTGAATGGCGGAGTAGACTTGATGGGCCGAATGGTCTAATTCTACTCCTATTCCTTATGACCTTAAGAAAGAGATCCATGCGCCTATCCAAAAGCTATTAAATGCCACCAAGATATTTTCCTGCACACCACCCTTGGCAATGTGCCCACATCCCTCAAATCCTTCCCTATCCATGTATTTGCCCAAATATCGTTTATCTTCCATAATAATTTCTGCCAGTCAAATTATCCCCCCCCCCCCCGCATCCACCTATGACTTGTGTAAGACGGAACTGCAGATGCTGGTTTAAACCCCATATCCCTTGATTCCACTAGCCCCTAGAGCTCTATCTAACCCTCTTTTAAATTAATCTAGTGAATTGGCCTCCACTGCCTTCTGTGGCAGAGAATTCCACAATTTCACAACTCTTTGGGTGAAAAAGTTTCTTCTCGCCTCAGTTTTAAATGGCCTCCACTTTATTCTTAGACTGTGTCCCCTGGTTCTGGACTCCCCCAACATTGGGAACATTTTTCCTGCATCCAGCTTGTTCAGTCCTTTTATAATTTTTATACACCTCTATAAGATCCCCTCTCATCCTTCTAAACTCTAGTGAATATAAGCCCAGTCTTTCCAATCTTTCCTCATATCCCGCCTTCCCGGGGAAATACAGTGACAGTAATTAACCGATACCTCATTGCAAGCATGAATAATTAATCGTGCGCTTCCACAGTATTTTCCATAAATTTCCCCGGTGTGGGACGAATAAAGGAATATATTATAACCTTCGGAAAAATAGAGATAAGCTCAACAATAATCTCACTGGGCGGTACGGTGGCGCAGCGGGTAGAGCTGCTGCCTCACAGCACCAGAGACCCGGGTTCCATCCTGACTACGGGCGCTGTCTGTACGGAGTTTGTACGTTCTCCCCGTGGGTTTTCTCCGGGTGCTCCGGTTTCCTCCCACACTCCAAAGACGTGCAGGTTTGTAGGTTAATTGGCTTGGTATAATTGTAAATTGTCCCTGGTGTGTGTAGGATGGTGTTAGTGTGCGGGGATCGCTGGTCATTTGGGACTCGGTGGGCCGAAGGGCCTCTTTCTATGCTGTATCTCTAAACTAAATTAAACTAAAATTCTGTCATCATCATCATCATCATCATATATCTACAGCCGGAAACAGGCCTTTTCGGCCCTCCAAGTCCGTGCCGCCCAGTGATCCCCGTACATTAACACTATCCTACACCCACTAGGGACAATTTTTACATTTACCCAGCCAATTAACCTACATACCTGTACATCTTTGGAGTGTGGGAGGAAACCGAAGATCTCGGAGAAAACCCACGCAGGTCACGGGGAGAACGTACAAACTCCTTACAGTGCAGCACCCGTAGTCAGGATCGAACCTGAGTCTCCGGCGCTGCATTCGCTGTAAAGCAGCAACTCTACCGCTGCGCTACCGTGTCAACTTCAGTGTTTTTAGCTTTGCTAAGTTGAGTGGATTTGAAACAATCCTTTCATGGTAAACTTCGGTTTCCTCTTGACCATTTAATTTAGGTCATTGATTAGTTTCTTGAAGTCCTCTGGGAATGTTGTATAGTTAGCTGAACCAACATTTGGCAAACCGAAGTTTACCAAATAAGGGACAAAGGGTGACGTCACTGGCTCGCGCCCCACGTGACCTCACCCAGCCACGTGCTCCCGCTCCACCAATGGCGGCCGCCTAACGGAGGTTGCCTACCTGCCTCCCGGCCCGGCCGGCCACCATTGATGGAGCGGGAGCACGTGGCCGCTGGCTGGGTGAGGTCACGTGGGGCGCGAGCCAGTGACGTCACCTTGTCCCATATTTGGGAGTGAGGAAGTTGGCACCCTAGTGCCGGCTGATCTGTTTCGTTCAGTTTATTGTCACGTGCACCGATCTTAGGCAGCAGAGTGGATCACAACACAACAGAATTTTGTGGAGAGGGAAGTGTTAAACGTTGAACCATGACTCCCTTGTCCCAGTGAAGTGCTGACTTGGGGGGATCTGGAAGAGGTGGAAGTAAATACAAAACTATAATTGCCACTGCTTCTGAGCCCTGGGAGTTTCCATCAGATCAGGCAGGGCCGACTGGGAATAGTGCAGAACAAAAGGTATTTGGCTGGAACAATTCCAAGTGTGCCTGCAGGCTAAGCAAGGTTAATAGCTGAACATGTAAGTGCAGCGGTGGGAAGTGCAGCGAGACGGAGGGTTTACCATCAGCACGCTGATCCTGCAATGATAAATGAGCAGGGATTTGCCCGTGGCTCACAGCGTTTAAATGCTCACATGAATGAAATGCTGGAAACTGGGGGTAAGCTGGATAAACCATCAGGGTGAATCACACCACACCGGCCCCTCACACTGCCCACAGTCAGACCCACACCCCAGGGTGAATCACACCACACCACACCGGCCCCTCACACTGCCCACAGTAAGACCCACACCCCAGGGTGAATCACACCATACCACACCGGCCCCTCACACTGCCCACAGTCAGACCCACGCTCCAGCGGGAAAGGGTGCCGAGCAGATTTACCAGGATGTTGCCAGGACTCGAGGGCCTGAGCTACAGGGGCAGGTTGGGCAGGCAGGGACTCTATTCCCTGGAGCGCAGGAGGATGACGAATGATCTTATAGAGGTGTATAAAATCATGAGGAATAGAGTCTCATGCCCAGATTAAGGGACAAGAACCAGAGGACATAGATTTAAGGTGAGGGGAGAACGATTTAACAGGAACTTGACAGGCCTACACTGTCCAGACCTATGGTGTCTGAGCCTACACTGTCCGGGTTTACACAGTCCGGGCCTATACTGTCCGGGACTACACTGTCTGAACCTACACTGCCGAACCTACACTGTCCTAATACGGGACAAGGGTGGTCCCATACGGGACAAACCAATTTAGCCCAAAATACGGGATGTCCCGGCTAATACGGGACAGTTGGCACCGTACTCATAACAACACAGGTTGTACCAACCGTGGCACTGCGGTGGAGAGTGGACAATTGTCAGGTTTCTCAGCGATCGAGATGTTTAGAGTTCTGAAGGTCTGGACAGAATAGATGACAGCAAATTCAGCCAGTACGTAATAACAATGAGCTGCAGATGCTGGGCTCCCACACATACAACATGCTGGAGTACATTAGTGGGTCAGGCAGCATTCTTGGACAACACATCTGAAGAAGGGTCCTGACCCAAAACATCACCAATCCATGCTCTCCAGCGATGTTACCTGACCCGTAGATAGACACAAAAAATAGAATAACTCAGCGGGTCAGGCAGCATCTGTGGAGAACACGGATAGGTGATGTTTCACAGAGTGCTGGAGTAACTCAGCGGGTCAGGCAGCATCTGTGGAGAACATGGATAGGTGACGTTTCAGAGCGCTGGAGTAACTCAGCGGGTCAGGCACAAAGATATTAGAGGAACAAGATGGACCACTCCGGTGAAATCGCCTATACTGAAGTGTAGTAAGCAAAGGCGCGTAACGTCCGCCATTTTAGTAGGCAAAACCCGCCGTCCGTTATGCCTCTCGCAGTGTAATCAGTGTTGTGGGGGAACAGTATGTGTGAGGATACCATTAAAATGCAGAATATATCTCATCTATCAATTCACAGATTTTTGTTATTTTTCTTTTTAAATGTTTCTGCAAGTTTCTGCCAACTAAAATGGCGCCGTGACATGCTAGGGTTTTTAGGGTCGAGTGGTCTATCTTGTTCCTCTAGTATCTTTTGTCAGGCAGTATCTGTGGAGAACATGGATAGGTGACGTTTCAGAGTGCTGGGGTAACTCAGCGGGTCAGGCAGCATCTCTGGAGAGAAGGAATATGTAATGTTATGGAGAAAAGCTTTTGTTTGCAGCGAGCCAATGAAATCAAATCATTGCTGAACAGGAGAGTACAATCACGCTACACACAGGTACAACAGGTAGTGCAGAGAGAAATATGCCAGAGTGTAGGATATAATGAAACTGCATTACACATACAGTGAAAAGACTCCTGCTTCTGCAATGAGGTAGGTTGGGAGATTGGGTCAGGCAGCTTATCTGGAGAACATGGATAGGTGACGTTTCAGGATGGGATCCTTCTTCAGACCTGACCCAGCTGAGTTGGAGCAGTGGACATGTTTCTGTGCTGTATAACTCTATGGTATGTTTTGGTCCTATGATACTTTGCTATGGCTGTTACCCTGGGTTGTTGTCCAACATTAACGGTGCTATGTAAATGTAATGTGATGTTGCTGAAGGCAGGCACCAGCACCACAGCCATAAGTGATAGGAGGAGAATCAGGCCATTTGGCCCCTCAAGTCTACTCCGCCATTCAATCATGGCTGATCTATCTCTCCCTCCTAACCCCATTCTCCTGCCTTCTCCCCATAACCCCTGACACCTGCACTAATCAAGAATCTATCTATCTCCACCTTAAAAATACCCATTGACTTGGCCTCCACAGTGGCAATGAATTCCACTAATTCAACACCAGATATTTCCACTAGTGGAAGAGTCTAGGACGAGAGGTCATAGCCTCAGTATTAAAGGAGGTTCTTTTAGGAAGGAAATGAGGAGAAATTTCTTTAGTCAGAGGGTGGTCGAATTCTTTGCCACAGAAGGCTGTGGAGGCCAAGTCAGTAGATATTTTTAAAGCAGAGATAGATTCTTGATTAGTACGGGTGTCGGGGGTTATGGGGAGAAGGCAGGAGAATGGGGTTAGGAGTGAAAGATAGATCAGGCATGATTGAATGGCGGAGTAGACTTGATGGGCCGAATGGCCTAATTCTACTCCTGTCACTTATGACCTATGACTCTGACTGAAGCAGTCCTGGTCAGAGCCGGCCATGACTAAATATTTTAGTTTCAGTTTTATTTTGCTCGTGTGAGTATATAAATGGATTGTTTTGTGTAATTTGTCTGCTCCCTGCCTCTATTACAGATTAATTGTAAAAACAAAGAGCAAGGCTGAACATTGGAACAATCAGCCAGCCCAATTAACAGCACAGGGTGTAATTGGCAATTACAGTTCCATTACGCACATGTGGTGGCCACTCAACCTCACACGAAGCCTTCGACTGCAACGGAGCAGCAGCAGCTGATAGGGCTGGAGACAGCTCTATAAAATGTGCTCGCATTTGGCAAACAGAAGCGGTGGATAACAGCGGGCCCAGGTAGTGCGTATAGTGTTGCCAACTTCCTCACTCCCATATACGGGACAAAGAGTGACGTCACCGCCCTGCCCGGGCCTCACGTGATCACACCCAGCCGCCCGGGCGGCCACCATTGGTGGAGCGGGAGCACGTGGCCGCTGGCTGGATGAGGTCACGTGGGGCGCGGGGCGGTGATGTCACCCTTTCTCCCTTATTTGGGAGTGAGGAAGTGGGCAACCCTACTAATACGGGACAAACCAATTTAGCCCAAAATACGGGACGTCCCGGCTAATATGGGACAGTTGGCAACCCTAAGCGGTTACCTGTTGAATTGGAAGCATTTCCACATTTTCCTGAAACTTCGTCCTCTTTGATCTCTTGTTTTCATGCCTGACCCTTCTATATCTGTCTCCCTCTCCCCTGACTCTCAGTCTGAAGAAGGGTCTCAACAGGAAACGTCACCCATTCCTTCTCTCCAGAGATGCTGCCTGACCCGCTGAGTTACTCCAGCATTTTGTGTCTATCTTCGGTGTAAACCAGCATCTGCATATCCTCCCTACACTGTACACCTTCCTCCCTGCTTTTACTCCTCTCCTAAAGGACTTCTTGCTCAAAGGCGGCTGAAATTGGGCGGCACGGTGGCACAGCGGGTAGGGGCGTGGTGGTGCAGCGGGTAGGGGCGCGGTGGCGAGGCGGGTAGGGGCGCAGTGGCGCAGCGGGTAGGGGCACGGTGGGTAGGGGCACAGTGGGTAGGGCTGCTGCCTCCCAGCATCACAGACCCGGGTTGGATCCTGACTGCGGGTGCTGGCTGTGTGGAGTTCGTATGTTCTCTCTGTGACCTGTGTGGGTTTCCTCTGGGAGCTCCGGTTTCCTCGCACATCCCAAAGATGAAACCTCCCCTTGCAGGCCACGATCTGTTCAGCCGAGCAAGGCCATGGCCTCCTGGCAGCGTCAGCAGGGGTAACGGTGATGCGTTTGCAAGCCCCCGATCCATTTCTTCCAATGGTAATTGGTATTCTCAATAAAAATTATTAAAACCATTGAAACATAGAAAATAGGTGCAGGAGTGGGCCATTCGGCCCTTCGAGCCAACACCACCATTCAATATGATCATGGCTGATCATCCACAATCAGTACCCCGTTCCTGCCTTCTCCCCATATCCCTTGATTCCGTTAGCCCTAAGAACTAAATCTAACTCTCGAAAACATCCAGTGAATTAGCCTCCACTGCCTTCTGTTGCAGAGAATTCCACAGTTTCACAACTCTCTGGGTGAAAAAGTTTTTCCTCATCTCAGTCCTAAATGGCCCACCCCTTATTCTTAAACTGTGACCCCTGGTTCTGGACTCTCCCAACACCGGTAACATTTTTCCTGCATCTAGCCTGTCCAATCCTTTAAGAATGTTTCTATAAGATCCCCTCTGATCCTTCTAAATTCCAGTGAATACAAGCCCAGTCGACCCATTCTTTCATCATATGACAGTCCCGCCATCCGGGGAATTAACCTGGTGAACCTACGCTGCACGCTCTCAATAGCAAGAATGTCCTTCCTCAAATTTGGACACCAAAATTGCACACAATACTCCAGGTGCAGTCTCACCAGGGCCCTGTACAACTGCAGTAGGACCTCCTTGCTCCTAAACCCAAATCCTCTCGCAATGAAGGCCAACATGCCATTAGTTTTATTCACTGTCTGCTGTACCTGCATGGTATTATTATTGCAACATACAGAGAAAAGCTAATACATGATAAAAAGGAACTGCAGATGTTGGTTTGTACTAAAGATAGACACAAAGTGCTGGAGTAACTCAGCTGGTCAGGCAGCATCTGTGGAGAATATGGAAAGGTGAAGTTTCACAGAGTGCTGGAGTAACTCAGCGGGTCAGGTAGCATCTGTGGAGAACATGGATAGGTGACGTTTCACAGAGTGCTGGAGTAACTCAGCGGGTCAGGCAGCATCTGTGGAGAACATGGATAAGTGACGTTTCACAGAGTGCTGGAGTAACTCAGCGGGTCAGGCAGCATCTGTGGAGAACATGGATAGGTGACGTTTCACAGAGTGCTGGAGTAACTCAGCGGGTCAGGCAGCATCTGTGGAGAACATGGATAGGTGACGTTTCACAGAGTGCTGGAGTAATTCAGCGGGTCAGGCAGCACCTGTGGAGAACATGGATAGGTGACGTTTCACAGAGTGCTGGAGTAATTCAGCGGGTCAGGCAGCACCTGTGGAGAACATGGATAGGTGACGTTTCACAGAGTGCTGGAGTAACTCAGCGGGTCAGGCAGCATCTCTGGAGAGAAGGAATATGTAATGTCATGGAGAAAAGCTTTTGTTTGCAGCGAAATCAAATCATTGCTGAACAGGAGAGTACAATCATGCTACACACAGGTACAACAGGTAGTGCAGAGAGAAATATGCCAGAGTGTAGGATATAATGAAACTGCATTACACATACAGTGAAAAGACTCCTGCTTCTGCAATGAGGTAGGTTGGGAGATTGGGGCTACACCCGTAGCTTACGGGAGGACCATTCAGTAGCCTGATAACAGCGGGGAAGAAGTTGTCCTTGAATCCAGTGGCACATGCTTTCAAACTTTTGATGTTAAACTCCTGACAGATATAACCAACCAACTGACCCACTCAAAACTATTCCTATTTCCTCTTAAAAAGAGTTTTTAAAATGTTTAGTTTAATATTAGTTGTGAATGTCCTTGGGTCAGTGGTTCCATGCCGACAGTCCCTGACCCAGGTATATATGTGCATGTTAATGCGTCCACTTTCCTCTGGGTTCCTGTCCTTTATTCTTTATCCTTTCCACAGTGATGCTGACAGACTTTGACAGGTAAATAGGTTGCCTCTGTCACAGCTGTTAGAGAGGTGGAGAGACAAGAGTGGATATTAAACATGATTCACAAGCAGATGACCCTGCTAAAGAGGTGGGGAAGGAAAAGGGAGAGTGGATTGGAAGTGGCAAGGCTGGTAAAAAGGCACTAAGGACTGTGAAAGGTGGAGTGGGTCCATGCCTGCCAACACGATTACATTGCAAGCAGAAACAGTGCGGATGATTCACCTCGACAAATACTTTAGCTCTTGCCTCTCAGGCTTGTTCGCAAACAGTCGCTTAGTAGCTCATGGCAGGATTAGTTCTCTGTCACAAACGTGGACTACTGAAAGACTAGAAGTCATTACTGCCAAACTGCTCACTCCAGCCCGCTGCGAGTGTTTGCAGCTGTGATTTTTCAGCGTAACGCAGCCTTCATGTTCAGGGAATAACATGGTTACAGGTCTCGGCCACCGTTACACATTGCTTCCTCTCTCTCCATGGGGAATAAGTTTCACATTCCCCTGGTGTGGGGTGGGTGGGCAGAAAGCCCCTGGACTCACTGCAGTGTGTTGATGCAGGAAGGCAAAGCAATGCCCCAAGTGAAAAATATATTCCAAACTCGACAAAATGGCAGCGGGTAGAGCTGCTGCCTCACAGCGCCAGACACCCAGCTTCAATCCCAACCTCGCCTGGTGTCAGGGTGGAGTTTGTACGTTCTCCCTGTGACCACACGGGTTTCCTCCAGGTGCTCCGGTTTCCTCCCACATCCCGAAAGAACAGCAGTCAGACATTAATGACCCAAAATACCTGGAGCCCATCTCATGCCCCTGCCTGGCCAACTGTTTATAAATCCCGTTCCACATTTGCCCTTAAGGTCGAGCATCAACTCTAACATGGGTGTAATAAACTAAGGCCTAGACAGAGGGGATGTGGAGAGGATGTTTCCACAAGTGGGAGAGTCTAGGACCAGAGGCCACAGCTTCAGAGTTCTAGGACATTCCTTTAGAAAGATGAGGAGGAATTTTTTTAGTCAGAAGGTGGTGAATCTGTGGAATTCTTTGCCACAGACGGCTGTGGAGGCCAAGTCAGTGGATGTATTTACGGCAGAGATAGAGAGATTCTAGATTAGTGCGGGTGTCAGAGGTTATGGGGAGAAGACATAGATTGGGTGAACCAAACTGGCAGGGGTGCTGAGGAAGAGGATTTCTTGGAATGTTTGCGAGATGGTTTTCTAAACCAACATGTCGAGGAACCAACGAGAGAGCAGGCCATTCTAGACGGGGTATTGAGTAATGAGGAAGGGTTAGCTAGCAGTCTTGTTGTGCGAGGCCCCTTGGGCAAGAGTGATCATAATATGGTGGAGTTCTTCATTAGGATGGAGAGTGACAAAGTCAATACAGAAACAAGTGTTCTGAACTTAAAGAAAGGTAACTTTGAGGGTATGAGGCGTGAATTGTCCAAGATAGACTGGCAATTGATGCTGAAAGGGTTGACGGTGGACATGCAATGGAAGGCATTTAAAGGTCGCATGGATGAACTACAACAAGTGTTCATCCCAGTTTGGCAAAAGAACAAACCAGGAAAGGTAGTGCATCCGTGGCTAACAAGGGAAATCAAGGATAGTATTAAAACAAAAGATGAAGCATACAGATTAGCCAGAAAAAGTAGCATACCAGAGGACTGGGAGAAATTCAGAGTCCAGCAGAAGAGGACAAAGGGCTTAATTAGGAAAGGGAAAATAGATTATGAGGGAAAACTGGCAAGGAACATAAAAACTGACTGCAAAAGCTTTTATAGATATGTGAAGAGAAAAAGATTAGTTAAGACAAATGTAGGTCCCTTGCAGTCGGAAACAGGTGAATTGATCATAGGGAACAAGGAGATGGCAGACCAATTGAACAAATACTTTGGTTCTGTCTTCACTAAGGAAGACATAAACCGTCTGCCAGAAATAGCGGGGGACCGGGGGTCTAATGAGATGGAGGAACTGAGGGAAATCCAGGTTAGTCGGGAAGTGGTGTTAGGTAAATTAAATGGATTAAAGGCAGATAAATCCCCAGGGCCAGATAGGCTGCATCCCAGAGTGCTTAAGGAAGTAGCCTCAGAAATAGTGGATGCATTAGTGATAATTTTTAAAAACTCCTTAGATTCTGGAGTAGTTCCTGAGGATTGGAGAGTAGCTAATGTAACCCCACTTTTTAAAAAGGGAGAGAGAAAACGGGGAATTATAGACCAGTTAGCCTAACATCGGTAGTGGGGAAAATGCTAGAGTCAGTTATTAAAGATGTGATAGCATCACATTTGGAAAGTGGTGAAATCATCGGACAAAGTCAGCATGGATTTACAAAAGGCAAATCATGTCTGACGAATCTTATAGAATTTTTCAAGGATGTAACTAGTAGAGTGGATAAGGGAGAACCAGTCGATGTGTTATATCTGGACTTTCAGAAGGCCTTCGACAAGGTCCCACATAGGAGATTGGTGTACAAACTTAAAGCACACGGTATTGAGGGTTCAGTGTTGAGGTGGATAGAAAATAGGTTGGCGGACAGGAAGCAAAGAGTAGGAATAAACGGGTCCTTTTCGGAATGGCAGGCAGTGACTAGTGGGGTACCGCAAGGCTCGGTGCTGGGACCCCAGTTATTTACAGTGTATATTAATGATTTGGATGAGGGAATTGAATGCAACATCTCTAAGTTTGTGGATGACACGAAGTTGGGTGGCAGTGTTAGCTGCGAGGAGGATGCTAGGAGGCTGCAGAGTGACTTGGATAGATTAGGCGAGTGGGCAAATGCATGGCAGATGCAATATAATGTGGATAAATGTGAGGTTATCCACTTTGGCGGCAAGAACAGGAAAGCAGAGTATTACCTGAATGGCGAACGATTAGGAGAAGGGGAGATTCAACGTGACCTGGGTGTCATGGTACACCAGTCATTGAAAGCAAGCGTGCAGGTGCAGCAGGCAGTGAAGAAAGCGAATGGTATGTTGGCATTCATAGCAAGAGGATTTGAGTCTAGGAGCAGGGAGGTTCTACTGCAGTTGTACAGGGCCTTGGTGAGACCGCACCTGGAGTATTGTGTGCAGTTTTGGGCTCCTAATCTGAGGAAAGACATTCTTGCCTTAGAGGGAGTACAGAGAAGGTTCACTAGATTGATCCCTGGGATGGCGGGACTTTCATATGAAGAAAGACTGGATAGACTAGGCTTGTACTCGCTGGAATTTAGAAGACTGAGGGGGGATCTTATAGAAACATATAAAATTCTTAAGGGGTTGGAGAGGCTAGATGCGGGAAGATTGTTCCCGATGTTGGGGGAGTCCAGAACCAGGGGTCACAGCTTAAGGATAAGGGGGAAGTCTTTTAGGACCGAGATGAGAAAACATTTCTTCACACAGAGAGTGGTAAGTCTATGGAATTCTCTGCCACAGAAGGTAGTTGAGGCCAGTTCATTGGCTATATTTAAGAGGGAGTTAGATGTGGCCCTTTTTGCTAAAGGGATCAGGGGGTATGGAGAGAAGGCAGGTACAGGTTACTGAGCTGGATGATCAGCCATGATCATATTGAATGGCGGTGCAGGCTCGAAGGGCCGAATGGCCTATTCCTGCACCTATTTTCTATGTTTCTAATGGGGTTAGGAGGGAGAGATAGATCAGCCATGATTGAATGGCGGAGTTAGACTCGATGGGCCGAATGGCCAAATTCTGCCCCTATCACTTATGAACTTTAACACTCAATGTAAGCCAGACTTTACACCCATTACCCTTGGTGCCTAACACCATTTATACATTCATACACAGAGTCAGAGCGTGAAATAGAGTGTGACAAAGACAACACTCAATGTCTCACGTCATCTACCTCTGACATTTACCCAAAACTCTGCTTAATATTCAACATGATTTCATTAATGTAATCTTTTCTCTTACTAGCCAACGCATTCAAATATCATCTATATTTGATGTGGTCTGAACGGTGTTTTATTTGGGGATATAGGTGATTCTAGCAAGGCGATCATTAGCGAAGCACCATCCTTAACACTGAACCAAATTCCACTTGAATATCATCCAGTTTACAAATTTAAATCCATTCATTCCTTATCCTTAATATCTACCGTGTTGCTGGGCTAACATCACCCTGACAAGTGATTCCAATCTCATCCTGTATCTATAAATATGTCGGCTCAAGTCACATTTCCTGTTACGCTTGGTGGAGCAGCGGTAGAGTTGAGACCCGGGTTCCATCCTGGCTACGGGTGCTGTCTGTACGGAGTTTGTACGTTCTCCCTGTGACTGGATGAGTTTTCTCCGGGTGCTCCGGTTTCTTCCCACACTCCAAAGATGTGCAGGTTTGTAGGTTAATTGGCCTCGGTAAAATTGTAAATTGTCCCTAGTGTGTGTAGAATAGTGGTAGTGTGTGGGGATCGCTGGTCAGCACGGACTCGGTGGGCTGAAGGGCCTGTTTCCACGCTGTATCTCTAAAGTCTACAGCTTAGTTTGAGAATATAATGATTTAAAATTAGCTGTAGTTCAAACCTGATCTTTTTTTCCGGTTATCTTGTAATCATCTGCCAGCCTGAATCTCCCTTCACTTATACCTCAGTCTTTTCCACTAACATCTTCAGACTTTGAACTCGAAGCTTGTCACCGACTGATAACTGTTCACCAGCTTTGGTGGCAAGACTCTTGCAGGGCCTTGAGTGAACAAACCTCTATTGTTGTGCTCAAGCAGTCTCCGTGATCGCTCCAAACCTACCTGCAGTCCTATACTAATGGGTAGCCTTTATTCTGGCCTGTAAAACCTCCTGGAACTGGAACGAATCCTGTTGTCCTAAAGTTTAGTTTAGTTTAGTTTAGAGATACAGTGCAGAAACAGGCCCTTTCGGCCCACTGGGTCCGCGCCGACCAGCGATCCCCGCACACTAACACTATCCTACACCCACTAGGGACAATTTTTACATTCACCAAGCCAATGAACCTACAAACCTGCACGTCTTTGGAGTGTGGGAGGAAACCGATCTGGGAGAAAACCCACGCAGGTCACAGGGAGAACGTACAAACTCCGTACAGACAGCACCCGTAGTTGGGATGGAACCCGGGTCTCTGGCGCTGCATTCGCTGTAAGGCAGCAACTCTACCGCTGCGCCACCGTGACCGCCCAAAGTTTAGTTTAGTTTATGTCATGTGTAGGTACAATGGTACAATGAAAAGCTTTTGTTGCCATGTGCTATCCAGTCAGCAGAAAGACTGTACATGATTACAATCAAGCCATCCACAGTGTACAGATACATGATAAATGGAATAACCTTTAGTGCAAGGTAAGGTCCAGTAAAGTCCTATTAAAGATAGTCAGAGTTAAAGTTCCAAGTATTTAACATAGAACCTTTGTTCAGGACCAGGAACAGACCGTTTGTTTAGTTTAAGAAGATACACACAAAATGCTGGAGTAACTCAGTGCAGGCAGCATCTGTGGAGAGAAGGGATGGGTGACGTTTGGGGTGGAGTTTAGTTGAGAGATATAGGGTGGAAACAGGCTGATTGTGCAGTGCGTGGGGTGTGCGGGTGTGCTTGACTCCACTGTGGGGCAGTGATCCAGGGGATGACCCACACGGACCACCACTCCCAGAGCCGCCCCCCACCCCTCAACCAGCCCATTCATTCATCACCGCTTGGTTCATCTCACTGCCCTCCAACCCTGACAGCAGAGCCGACAGTGATAAATAAACTTCCCGAAGTAGTCCATCCAGGGGGAGTCTTTGCATGTTTTATTTATTTCCTCCAGAGCCATGCTTTCCTCTTTGATGCATCCGTCCAAGAGAGAGCAGTCCTTTTAATCCATATTTTATGCCGCTTACTTGATTATCCTCCCACAGAAAGTTCAAAGCAACGCTTGTCTCTCCGGTTTCAATGCTCCGTGCGTTCACTTCCCAAACCATTGCTTCGCCTGGTGACATTCCCACGCCTCTCGATCAGCTATCCTTCCCACCAGGGCCAAAATGTCACATGTTGCTTCTCTCCACAGATGCTGCCTGACCCGCTGAGTTACTCCAGCACTCTGTGAAACGTCACCTATCCATGTTCTCCACAGATGCTGCCTGACCCGCTGAGTTACTCCAGCACTCCGTGTTTGCCGTTGGCCCTTCAGCCCAACTTGCCATGCCAGCCAAGATTAGGGTTGCCAACATTCTCACTCCCAAATAATGGACAAAAGGTGACGTCATTGCCCCGCGCCCCAAGTGACCTCACCCAGCCAGCGGCCACGTGCTCCCGCTCCACCAATGGCGGCCGGGCCTCCGGGCCTCCGGGCCTATACTGTCCAGGCCTACAGCGGCCCCCGGGCCTGCAGTGTCCGGACCTGCAGTGTCCGGGCCTGCAGCACCCCTCGGGCCTAATACGGGACAAGGGTGGTCCCGTACGGAACAAACCAATTTAGCCCTATATACGGGATGGCCCAGCTAATACAGGACAGTTGGGAACCCAAGCCAACAGTACAGCACAAGAAAGGGCCCTTCGGCCCATAATGTCCGTGCTGAACATGATGCCAAGACCAACTCTTATCTGCTTGCACATAATTAGTTTAGTTTAGAGATACAGCACGAAATAGGCCATTTGGCCCACCGAGCCCGTCCCCACAAACTAGCACTATCCTACACACTAGGGACAATTTACAATTTGCAGAATCTAGTTATAATTAACCTACAAATCTGCACGTCTTTGAGGTATGGAAGAAAACTGAAGCACACGGAGAAAACCCACGTGATCACAGGGAGAACGTACAAACTCTGTACAGACAGCACCCGTAGTCAGGATGGAACCTGGGTCTCTAGCACTGTGAGGCAGCAACTCTACCGCTGCACCACCCTGCCTCCATTGGCTGAATATCCACAGACCTATCTTAAACCCCACTGTCATATCCGCTTCCAGCATCCCCTGGATATATACGCCACCCTTTGTGCAAAAACTTAGAAACATAGACAATAGGTGCAGGAGTAGGCCATTCGGCCCTTCCAGCCAGCACCGCCATTTAATATATAAGATTATTAAGGGATTGGACAGGCTAGATGCTGGAAACGTGTTCCCGATGTTGGGGGAGTCCAGAACCAGAGGCCACAGTTTAAGAATCAGGGGTAGACCATTTAGAACTGAGATGAGGAAAACCTTTTTCACCCAGAGAGTTGTGAATCTGTAGAATTCTCTGCCTCACAAGGGAGTGGAGGCCGATTCTCTGGATGTTTTCAAGAGAGTAGGATAGAGCTCTTAAAGATAGTGAAGGGACATGGGGAGAAGGCATTGTGGATGATCAGCCATGATCACAGTGAATGCCGGTGCTGGGGCGAAGGGCCGAATGGCCTCCTCCTGCACCTATTGTCTATTGTCTACAATATGATCACGGCTGATCGTCCAGAATCAGTACCCATTTCCGGCTTTTTCCCCATATTCCTTGATTCCGTTAGCCCCAAGAGCTAAATCTAACTCTCTCTTGAAGACTTGTCCCAAGGTCTTTGGTTATAATAAAAATTGAAGTGATATAGTTGTGGGAAAGAATCGAGGTTAATGTGGGAAAGGGAGGGGCTTTAGATAAGCCCAGTGGACATGCATCAGTCACACAGCCAGCGAGAGGCAAGCCAGGCTGATGTTATGATGATCATCTCTCTTCCATGAAAATGTAATAGCTTTAAAATAGCCTCTCTCTACCTGTGGCGACTGTTTAAAATAAACAAGCTCACGCCAATATTTAAAACGCACATACTGAGGGGAAGATCTAATATGTGCATAAAATATTCGCAAGAGAGAGAGAACTGCCCATCAGTAATGGTATCACCGCTGCCCGCGACAGAGAGCAGGAGATTGGACATTGTGCTTGCAAACCGGGGAAAAGGTGTGAGTCAGCACAGACAAAACATATTGGAAGAAAAGTATGCAAAATACCAAATAAAGCAACAAAAGCTGTTCACTGTACCTCGGTACACGTGACAATAAACAAAAGCTATTCACTGTACCTCGGTACATGTGACAATAAACAAAAGTGTAAACTGTAATGCTGGACTTTGCTCTCGTTCCCACGAGTGCTGCAACCTTCCCCCCATTGACGAACTGTACACTGTAAGGGCCAGGAAGTGAGCGGGCAAGATCATCTCTGAGCCCTCTCACCCTGGCCACAAACTCTTTGAAGCACTTCCCTCTGGAAAGCGACTCCGGACTGTCAAAGCAGCCACAGCCAGACATAAACGCAGCTTTTTTCCGCGAGTAGTAGCTCTACTTAATAACCAAAGTCTGTAGCCTCCTTTTGTTCTGGTTTATTTCACTCACATGTTTAAACTGTAATGTTGTATTCTTAATGTTGTAAAGTTTTATGCTCTAATCTTAATCGTTTACTGTGTGTTTGTGTTGTTACTTGCGAGCGGAGCACCAAGGCACATTCCTTGTATGTGTACATGGCCAATAAACGTATTCATTCATTCATTCATTCATTCATTCATTCATTCTTCTGTGTGTGTGTGATTTTCCAGAGGATGTGCAAGTTGGTACGTTGCGTGGGACGCAGGGTGTTTGCGTGTTGATTGAGTGTGCGGCCTGGCTCAGGGTGGTGTCTGTGTGAAGGGGTCGGGATGTGACAGGTTGATGAATTGGCCGCTCGGTTTCCTTGCTGCTCTGAGTGACTGTCACATCAGGACTCACAACTGCCACTGTCCACAATCAATTTCCCCACCAGCCTCACTGGGACCCTGCACTTTCACAACCCAGGTCAAAAAAGAAATAGTTAATCCTGAATGTCTGAGGATGTGTGACTGCGCCCCACCCCTAAGTGAAAAACTCACGCTGGCTTGGAATATCAAATCCACACTTGGGAATTGTAGTTGAATGATAGAAAGCGCAGACTGCTCCGACAGCAATACTTTGGGGCAAAATTGTGATATTTGGTGAAGAGAAAGGGTGAAAAATTGCTTCTTCCGAATTCATTTCATGGAATTTTATAATGGAAGCAAATGCCGTCAATAAGATCATCCCTCGTGACCTTTCCGCACTGACAAGTCAGTGCAGAAAATTACCATTATTCTCCCTCTTTATACAGCTTCAGGAAAGTTTTAAACTCCTCTCTATGTGCTCTATTGAGAAGAGAAATTGGGAGGTCACATTGCAGTTGTATAAGACATATCGAGGACCAGAGGACATAGGTTTAAGATCAAGGGGAAACGATTTAATAGGAATCTGAGGGGTAACTTTTTCACACAAAGGGTGGTGGGTGTATGGAACAAGCTGCCAGAGGAGATAGTTGAGGCTGGGACTATCCCAACTTTTAAGATAGGTACATGGATAGGACAGGTTTGGAGTTATATGGACCAAGCGCAGGCAAGTGGGACTAGTGTAGATGGGGCATGTTGGCTGGTGTGGGCAAGAAGGGCCGAAGGGCCTGTTTCCACACTGTATCACTCTATGACACTATGACTAGATGGGACTAGTGTAGCTGGGACATGTTGGCTGGTCTGGGCAAGAAGGGCCACAGGGCCTGTTTCCACACTGTATCACTCTATGACACTATGACTAGGTGGGACTAGTGTAGCTGGGACATGTTGGCTGGTGTGGGCAAGAAGGGCCGAAGGGCCTGTTTCCACACTGTATCACTCTATGACACTATGACTAGGTGGGACTAGTGTAGCTGGGACATGTTGGCTGGTCTGGGCAATAAGGGCCACAGGGCCTGTTTCCACACTGTATCACTCTATGACACTATGACTAGGTGGGACTAGTGTAGCTGGGACATGTTGGCTGGTGTGGGCAAGAAGGGCCTGTTTCCACACTGTATCACTCTATGACACTATGACTAGGTGGGACTAGTGTAGCTGGGACATGTTGGCTGGTGTGGGCAAGAAGGGCCGAAGGGCCTGTTTCCACACTGTATCACTCTATGACACTATGACTAGATGGGACTAGTGTAGCTGGGACATGTTGGCTGGTGTGGGCAAGAAGGGCCGAAGGGCCTGTTTCTACACTGTATCACTCTATGACACTATGACTAGGTGGGACTAGTGTAGCTGGGACATGTTGGCTGGTGTGGGCAAGAAGGGCCGAAGGGCCTGTTTCCACACTGTATCACTCTATGACTCTCAATCTCACGTTGTGTAGGAAAATAACTGCAGAAGCTGGTACAAATCGAAGGTATTTATTCACAAAATGCTGGAGTAACTCAGCAGGTCAGGCAGCATCTCAGGAGAGAAGGAATGGGTGACGTTTCAGGTCGAGACCCTTCTTCAGTCTGAAGAAGGGTCTCGACCCAAAACGTCACCCATTCCTTCTCTCCTGAGATGCTGCCTGACCTGCTGAGTTACTCAATCTCATGTTGTTCACAGAAGTTTCACTGTACAGAAGGCAGGAAGGGATGGCAATGTGCTGTGGATTGAGATGTGTAGAGTACATCCCAGGAGAAGGGCACAATGACTAAAAGAACCGGTCTTTGTATCCTTTGTTCCTCTTTACCACAATGCTGCCTGGTTAGATGGTATTACAGGTTGAACACACTTGGATTGTTTTCTCAGGAACACCAGAGGGTCTTGATTAGTGCGGGTGTGAGAGGTTACGGGGAGAAGGCTGGAGAATGGGGTTGGGAGGGAGGGATAGATCTGCCATGATTGAATGGCGGAGTAGACGATGGGTCGAATGGCCTAATTCTGCTACTAGAACTTATGAACATAGAAAATAGGTGCAGGAGTAGGCCATTCGGCCCTTCGAGCCTGCACCGCCATTCAATATGATCATGGCTGATCATCCAACTCAGTATCCCGTACAAGCCTTTTCTCCATACCCCCTGATCCCTTTAGCCACAAGGGCCACCCTCTTAAATATAGCCAATGAACTGGCCTCAACTACCTTCTGTGGCAGAGAATTCCACAGATTCACCACTCTCTGTGTAAAAAAAAAAACTTTCTCATCTCGGTCCTAAAAGACTTCCCCTTTATCCTTAAACTGTGACCCCGAGTCTATCCAGTTTTTCTTCATATGAAAGTCCTGCCATCCCAGGAATCAATCTGGTGAACCTTCTCTGTACTCCTCTGTACTCCCTCTATGGCAAGAATGTCTTTCCTCAGATTAGGAGATCAAAACTGAACGCAATACTCCAGGTGTGGTCTCACCAATGCCCTGTACAACTGCAGCAGAACTCATGAAAGATCCGATGGAAGTATATCAATGAAGAGAGGCATAAAAATAATGTGATGTTTCGGGTCCTGACACTTCATCAGACAGACATCATCTCGACCTGATACGCCACCCATTCCTTCTCTCCGGAGATGCTGCCTGACCTGCTCAGTTACTCCAGCATTTTGTGTCTATCTTCGGTGTAAACCGGCATCTGCAATTCGTTCCTCCACACGTGTTTCTCCAGCACTTTGTTATTGAATCATACAGCGTGGAAACAGGCCCCTTGGCCCAACTTGCCCACACCCGCCAACATTTCCCATCTACACTAGTCTCATCTGCCTGCGTTTGGTCCATATCTCTCTAAAGTCTTCCTATCTAAATGTTTCTTAAACTTTGGGATAGTTCCAGCCTCAACTACCTCCTGTGGCAGCGGGTTCCATCCACCCACCATCCTGTGTGAAAAGGTTACCCCTCAGGTTCGCATTAAATCTTTCCCCCTCACCTTAAATCTATGTCCTACCAAAACCTATAAACCTATCTAATGGAGATGATAGACACAAAATGCTGGATTAACTCAGCGGATCAGGCAGCGTCTCGGGAGAGAAGGAATGGGTGACGTTTCGGGTCGACACCCTTCTTCAGACTGATGTCAGGGGATGGGGCGGGACAAAGATAGGATGTAGTTGGAGACAGGAAGACCAGTGGGAGAACTGGGAAGGGGGAGGGGATAGAGAGGGAAAGCAGGGACTACCTGAAGTTAGAGAAGTCAATGTTCATTCCGCTGCGGTGTAAACTACCCAAGCGAAATATGAGGTGCTGTTCGTCCAATTTGCACTGGGCCTCACTATGACAATGGAGATAATACCCTTTTAAATAAATGGATTAGTAGCGGGATCAGAATAGGAAGCAGGAATTTCTTGCATTAATTGCCACCAAAAGGGTCCTGGCTGATATTTGCTGCATAAATGAAACAGATTAGCCTGCTGTAACGTTGCTGCTAATTGTCAGACCACTCTGCCAGCTATTTATTCCGCCGTTTCCCATTTGTAATCACCAAGAAGTGCTTCCTTGGCTGGTTGATGCTCTGGGACTTGCCGTTATTTGTGTCAGCGTGTTACTCCAGCAATTTGAGTCTTTCTTTTGTAAACCAGCCTCTGCAGTTCCTTGTGTCTAAATTATTGCAAGATGTGTTTTATTTCCTGCCTTAATGTCCCGATGGAACATTCTAGAACAAAGTTAAACTGCAAAGAATGCAGAGAATATTTACGAGGAAGTTGTCAGGACTTAAGGACCTGAGCTACAGGGAGAGCTTGGAAAGGCTAGGAGTTTACTCCTTGGAGCGCAGGAGGCTGAGGGGTGATCATATAGAGGAGTATAAAATCATGAGGAAAGTAGATAAGGTGAATGCAGAGTCTTTTACCCAGAGAAGGGGAATCAGGAACCCGAGGACGTAGATACAGGTAGGGTTGCCAACTGTCCCGTATTAGCCGGGACATCCCGTATTTTGGGCTAAATTGGTTTATCCCGTACGGGACTGCCCTTGTCCCATATTAGACCTGGGGGGTGCTGTAGGCCCGGACAGTGCAGGCCCGGACGCTGTAGGCCCGGAAGCTGTAGGCCCAGACAGTGTAGGCCCGGACGCTGTAGGCCTGGACATTGTGGGCCCAGACACTGTAGGTCTGGACAGTGTAGGCCCAGAGGCCCGGGCGCCGCCTAATGGAGGTTGCATAGCAACCCGCCTCCCGGCCCGGGCGGCCGCCATTAGTGGAACGGGTGCACGTGGCTGCTGGCTGGGTGAGGTCACGTGGGGCGCAGGACGGTGACATCACCTTGTCCCTTATTTGGGAGTGAGATAATTGGCAACCCTAGGTACAGATGAAAGAATTTATAGGAACCTGAGGGGTAACTTTTTCACACAGAAAGTGGTGGATGTATGGGACGAGCTGCCAGAGGAGGTAGTTGAGGCAGAGACTAAAATAACATATTAAAATACATTTGGACAGATATGTGTCTCCTGCACTTATTTCATGCAATGAAGCACCATCTCTTTTCTATAAATAATATTCATCAATCACTTATCAGTACAATTTCATTAAAATATTCACAACTCCCATAACAATGCCCACAAATTGTGCAGCACGGTGGTGCAGTGGGTAGAGCTGCTGCCTCACAGCGCCAGAGACCCGGGTTCCATCCTGACCACGGGTGCTGTCTGTACGGAGTTTGTACGTTCTCCCCGTGATCGCGTGGGTTTTCTCCGAGATCTTCGTTTTCCTCCCACACTCCAAAGACATACAGGTTTGTTGGTTAATTGGCTTGTTATAAATGTTAAAAAAATTGTCCTTAGTGTGTGTGTAGGGGAACGTTAATGTGCAGGGATCACTGGTTGGTGCGGACTCGTTGGGCCAAATGGCCTGTTTCCACGCTGTATCTCTAAACTAAACTAAACTAAATATGTTATAGAGAGAAACTGCTGGAAGAACCAGCAGGTCAGGCAGCATCTGTGGAGGAAAAGAGATAGAAACATAGAAAATAGGTGCTGGAGGAGGCCATTCTGCCCTTCGAGCCAGCACTGCCATTCATTGTGATCATGGCTGATCATCCACAATCAGTAACCCGTGCCTGCCTTCTCCCCATATCCCTTGATTCCACTAGCATCCAGTGAATTGGCCTCCACTGCACTCTGTGGCAGAGAATTCCATAAATTCACAACTCTCTGGGTGAAAAAGTTTTTTCTCATCGCAGTTTTAAATGGCCTCCCCTTTATTCATAGACTGTGGCCCCTGGTTCTGGACTCAACCAACATTGGGAACATTTTTCCTGCATCTAGCTTGTCCAGTCCCTTTATAATTTTATACGTTTCTATAAGATCCCCTCTCTTCCTTCTAAATTCCAGTGAATACAAGCCCAGTCTTTCCAATCTTTCATCATATGTCAGTCCCTCCTGTCCAAGTCACCCTGCAACCTCCTAGCATCCTCTTTGCAGTTCACACTGCCACCCAGCTTTGTGTCATCTGCAAATTTGTTCGTGTTACTTTTAATCCCATCATCTAAATCATTAATATATATTGTTTCGGGTGGGGATGGGGCCACAGGACTGGTTGTGCAGAGGGGAGGTAGCCAGTGAGAGGGGGAGGTGAGGCAGAGTGGCAGGTGATCAGCGGAATCAATCCTTTACCGATGCTGCCCAGTGTCCCCAGAGTTTCATGTTGATTAAGTTTACATCCATTTGATAATTTAAGATAATGATTGTGCTTTATCTTCACGACTGATGATGGCCACATTGTCCTTCATTAGTCAGGGTATTGAGTGTAGAAGGTGGGACGTTATGTTGCAGTTGTACAAGACATGGATGAGGCCACATTTAGAGTATTGTGTCAGTTTTGGTCACCCTTCCATAGGTAGGATGTTGTTGAGCTGGTAGGAATGCAGAGAAGGTTGAAGAGGCTTTTGCCAGGAAGGTCTGATCAAGAGGTGGAGGGTGGGCAGGTTGCGACTTTATTTCTTGGAGTGCAGGAGGCTGAGGGGTGATCTTATAGAGGTGAATAAAATCATAAGGGGAACAGATAGGGTGAATGTACAGTCCTTTACCCAGAGTAGGCGAATCGAGGACCAGAGGACATATGTTTAAGGTGAAGGGGAACAGTCTTAATAGGAATCTGAGGGGTAATTTTTTCACACAAAGGGTGGTGGGTGAATGGAACAAGCTGCCAGAGGAGGTAGTTGAGGCAGGGACTATCCCATCATTTAAGAAACAGTTAGACAGGTACATGGATAGGACAGGTTTGGAGGGATATGGACCGAACGCAGGCAAGTGGGATTAAGGTAGCTGGGACATTGTTGGCCGGTGTGGGAAAGTAGGGTCGAAGGGCCTGTTTCCACACTGTATCACTCTATGTCCTCTGGTCCTTGATTCCCCTACTCTGGGCAAGAGGCTCTGTGCATTTACCCAATCTATTCCTTTCATGATTTTATACACCTCTGTAAGATCACCCCTTATCCTCCTGCACTCCATGGAATAGAGTCCTCTCCCTTTAGTTCAGACCCTCGAGTCCTGGCAACATCCTCGTAAATCTTCTCTGTGCCCCTTTGCAGCTTGATGACGCTTTCTAAAGTAGGAGAACGTGAAGGTGAGGGGCAGGAGAGCGGCGGGTGATGCTGTTGAACCAACAGCTTGGCCCACACTCCACACCCTGGAGAAAAACTTTCCCAGGTTCACCTTTTTTTTTCCATGAAGTTAGAAGTTGGAGAGTCAGCAGGATTAGGTTTTTTAAGATTTTTTTCAACAGATCTCAGCATTGGGAGACTGTCAGCCTGTGAAATCCGCCCTTAATGCAGTGTAAGATTGGATTGCCGCTGCCCCATGACACCAAATGTGCAATTTGCACCATATTCTGAAATATAAGTCTGAAATCTCTGAACTTGATATATTGCCTGTGCCTTCGCCAGCACACTGGCTCCATCCCCCCGTGTCTTTTGATTTCCATTGAATATTTCAGACTTTTTTTTAACCGATTATATATACATTTAAAAAATATCCCGAGTCTCCGCTCTGTCAGATCGTGTGGGAAGTCCGGCATGCAAGACAACCTTTGTCCTGTCATTCTGGAGATTCAGGTGTGCGTCAGCAGATAAGGCCGCACACTTCTTCGTTGAGTCAAGTTTGCAAAATGCACTATTTTATTCATCAATTTTTACGTTGGAGGAAGAATCTAGAAAGGTTGCTTGTATCAGGGAAATTAAGTATTCCTGCAATTAATTTTTTAAAAAGATACAGCATGAAAACAGGCCCTTCGGCCCATCTAGTCCACGCTGACCATCGATCACCCGTCCGCACTAGTTCTATGTTATCCCATTTTCTCATCCACCCCCTACACACTAGGGGCAATTTACAGAGGACCAATTAACCCTCTCCCATCGGGCAAGAGGTGCAGAAGTGTGAAAACGCACAGCTCCAGATTCAGGGACAGGTTTTTCCCAGCTGTTATCAGGCAACTGAACCATCCCACCACAACCAGAGAGCAGTGCTGAGCTACTAACTATCTACCTCATTGGAGCCCCTTGGACTATCTTTAATCAGACCTGAGTGGACTTTACCTTGCACTAAACGTTATTCCCTTTCTCATGTATCTGTACACTGTGAATGGCTCGATTGTAATCATGTACTGTCTTTCCGCTGACTGGTTAGCACGCAACAAAAGTTTTTCACAGTAAAGTCCTGTATCTCCAAAGTCTCCAGTCTAAAGTTGAGCATTGATCACGACACGACACCTCATTTAATGTCTATTGCCCTCTTGTGCTTTCATTACTACGCTTCCCACGTTCCGCCATTGCCCCCTCCTGTTTCTGCACATGACAATAAACTAAAGTAAACTAAACCACAAACCGTCTTTGGTGATGTGGGAGGAAACCGGAGCACCCAGAGGAAACCCACATGGTCACAGGGAGAGCAATCTCCGTATAGACAGCAAAGCATTTTACTGCACTTTGGTACACGTGACATTAAACTAAACTAAATTGAACCTGTAGTCAGCATCGGGTCGCTGGCGCTGTGAGTGCTGGAGTAACTCAGCGGGTCAGGCAGCATCTCTGGAGAACATGGATAGGTGACGTGACCCAGAGTTACTCCAGCACTCTGTGAAACGTCACCTATCCATGTTCTCCACAGATGCTGCCTGACCCGCTGAGTTACTCCAGCACATAAGATTCCAGCACCTGCAGTTGCTTGTCTAGTTTAGTTTAGTTTAGAGATGCAGCACGGAAACAGGCCCTTCCGTCCACGCCGACCAGCGATCCCCGCACACCAACACTATTCTACACACTAGGGACAGTTTATAATGATACCAAGCCAATGAACCTCCAAACCTGTACGTCTTTGGATTGGAACTGATGCTATCCCACACACACGCCAACCTGTAGGTTTTTGGATTAGTCCTTCTTGGAATATTTTCTTGTGATATGGTTCAACACAACACATATTGTGTCAACATATTACTTCGGTGTAGTGTGAAACGTTCTGTGAAGCATTTAAAACACACGGGGTGGATTAAGTACCTTGTGTAATCACAGCAGTCAGACTAAAGACTTATCAACATGGAACATTTGATGGTGTTGGTATGAAAGCACTGTGAGAATACTTCCTCGCTGAATCGGACAGCAGCTAAAGGTTTGCAGAAACCTGACCAGTGAGCACTAAGAAGGTGCTGAATCACGAAGAAAACTCAAATAGGGACCAGACCAATCAGTAGGTCAAAGATATTTAAAAAATGTTCCAATGCATGTTCATTATTTTTATTTATAGACTGATATTCAAATCTAAATGTGTTCCACTGCAGTCAGAGTAAAGAATAATGTAATAAAATGAGTTTCATTAGCTGCCGTTCTCTCTGGGTGTGAGGGGATCATTTTTCACGTTGATGTATTATTTCTGAACTCCCCTGGTGTTTATAACACCTGCCGTGAACAGATATAACAGCAAGAGACGACATCTTTAGCCCCAGCAGCATCTTGCAGCAGAGAATAATTTCATGTCCCTAACCGATTACTAGGCAGTCATTTAATCCAAGGTTCAGTCGACATCATAATTGGAGAGGTTTAGAACTGGCACCTAAATCCAGCAGTGGGATTAGGCTGGGAAATTATCCCAGTTATCTGTTTTTTTTCTGTGGAGCGTGGCAGTGCCTTCCATTCAGTTCCTCTTTGCTGAGGCCTATATTGTCAAGATTAAGTGCTTGGAATTCCACTGATACCAGGATCTTGCATTTATATAGTGTCTTGCTTGACCCCTGGACGCTCTGAAACGCTCTGCAGCCAGCAAAGTCGTTTTGAAGTTTAATTACTTTACCACTGGGGACTGCAGCTGCTAATTTACACACTGCAGTCTCACACAAACGGTGATGCAGGAATGGGCAGCTCATCTGCTTTTCATGAAGTAATGTTCAGTGATTCATCCAGGATGCCTGGGGTAGCTCCTCGACACCTTCCATGGAGTTACAAGGAACTGCAGTAGACAATAGACAATAGGTGCAGGAGTAGGCCATTCAGCCCTTCGAGCCAGCACCGCCATTCAATGCGATCATGGCTGATCACTCTCAATCAGTACCCCGTTCCTGCCTTCTCCCCATACCCCCTCACTCCGCTATCCTTAAGAGCTCTATCCAGCTGTCTCTTGAAAGCATCCAACGAACTGGCCTCCACTGCCTTCTGAGGCAGAGAATTCCACACCTTCACCACCCTCTGACTGAAAAAGTTCTTCCTCATCTTCGTTCTAAATGGCCTACCCCTTATTCTTAAACTGTGGCCCCTTGTTCTGGACTCCCCCAACATTGGGAACATATTATCTGCCTCTAATGTGTCCAATCCCCTAATTATCTTATATGTTTCAATAAGATCCCCCCTCATCCTTCTAAATTCCAGTGTTTACAAGCCCAATCGCTCCAGCCTTTCAACATACGACAGTCCGGGAATTAACCTAGTGAACCTACGCTGCACGCCCTCCATAGCAAGAATATCCTTCCTCAAATTTGGAGACCAAAACTGCACACAGTACTCCAGGTGCGGTCTCACCAGGGCCCGGTACAACTGTAGAAGGACCTCTTTGCTCCTATACTCAACTCCTCTTGTTACGAAGGCCAACATTCCATTGGCTTTCTTCACTGCCTGCTGTACCTGCATGCTTCCTTTCATTGACTGATGCACTAGGACACCCAGATCTCGTTGAACTCCCCCTCCTCCTAACTTGACACCATTCAGATAATAATCTGCCTTTCTATTCTTACTTCCAAAGTGAATAACCTCACACTTATCTACATTAAACTGCATCTGCCATGTATCCGCACACTCACACAACCTGTCCAAGTCACCCTGCAGCCTTATTGCATCTTCCTAACAATTCACACTACCCCCCAACTTAGTATCATCTGCAAATTTGCTAATGGTACTTTTAATCTCTTCGTCTAAGTCATTAATGTATATCGTAAATAGCTGGGGTCCCAGCACCGAACATTGCGGTACCCCACTGGTCACTGCCTGCCATTCCGAAAGGGACCCATTTATCCCCACTCTTTGCTTTCTGTCTGTCAACCAATTTTCTATCCATGTCAGTACCCTACCCCCAATACCATGTGCCCTAATTTTGCCCACTAATCTCCTATGTGGGACCTTGTCGAAGGCTTTCTGAAAGTCGAGGTACACCACATCCACTGACTCTCCCTTGTCAATTTTCCTAGTTACATCCTCAAAAAATTCCAGTAGATTTGTCAAGCATGATTTCCCCTTCGTAAATCCATGCTGACTCGGAATGATCCCGTTACTGCTATCCAAATGCTCAGCAATTTCGTCTTTTATAATTGACTCCAGCATCTTCCCCACCACTGATGTCAGACTAACTAGTCTATAATTACCCGTTTTCTCTCTCCCTCCTTTCTTAAAAAGTGGGATAACATTTGCTATCCTCCAATCCACAGGAACTGATCCTGAATCTATAGAACATTGAAAAATGATCTCCAATGCTTCCACTATTTCTAGAGCCACCTCCTTAAGTACTCTGGGATGCAGACCATCAGGCCCTGGGGATTTATCAGCCTTCAGTCCCATCAGTCTACCCAAAACCATTTCCTGCCTAATGTGGATTTCCTTCAGTTCCTCCATCACCCTAGGTTCTCCGGCCCCTAGAACATTTGGGAGATTGTGTGTATCTTCCTCAGTGAAGACAGATCCAAAGTAACGGTTTAACTCGTCTGCCATTTCTTTGTTCCCCATAATAAATTCCCCTGCTTCTGTCTTCAAGGGACCCACATTTGCCTTGACTATTTTTTTCCTCTTCACGTACCTAAAAAAACTTTTGCTATCCTCCTTTATATTATTGGCTAGTTTACCCTCGTACCTCATCTTTTCTCCCCGTATTGCCTTTTTAGTTAACTTTTGTTGCTCTTTAAAAGAGTCCCAATCCTCTGTCTTCCCACTCTTCTTTGCTATGTTATACTTCCTCTCCTTAATTTTTATGCTGTCCCTGACTTCCCTCGTCAGCCACAGGTGTCTCTTACTCCCCTTAGAGTCTTTCCACCTCTTTGGAATAAATTGATCCTGCAACCTCTGCATTATTCCCAGGAATACCTGCCATTGCTGTTCTACCGTCTTCCCTGCTAGGGCCTCCTTCCAGCCAATTTTGGCCAGCTCCTGCCTCATGCCTCTGTAATCCCCTTTGCTATACTGTAATACCGACACTTCCGATTTTCCCTTCTGCCTTTCCATTTGCAGAGTAAAACTTATCATGTTGTGATCACTGCCTCCTAATGGCTCTTTTACCTCTAGTCCCCTTATCAGATCAGGATCATTATACAACACTAAATCCAGAATTGCCTTCTCCCTGGTAGGCTCCAGTACAAGCTGTTCTAAGAATCCATCTCGAAGGCACTCTACAAACTCTCTTTCCTGGGGTCCATTTCCAACCTGATTTTCCCAGTCTACCTGCATGTTGAAATCTCCCATAACCACCGTAGCATTACATTTTTGACACGCCAATTTTATCTCCTGATTCAACTTGCACCCTATGTCGAGGCTACTGTTTGGGGGCCTATAGATAACTCCCATTAGGGTCTTTTTACCCTTACAATTTCTCATTTCTATCCATACTGATTCAACATCTCCTGATTCTATGTCACCCCTTGCAAGGGAATGAATATCATTCCTTACCATCAGAGCAACCCCACCCCCTCTGCCCACCTGTCTGTCTTTTCTATACGTTGTGTACCCCTGAATATTCAGTTCCCAGCCCTGGTCCTCTTGTAGCCATGTCTCAGTGATCCCTACAACATCATACTTGCCCATGACTAACTGAGCCTCAAGCTCATCCACTTTATTTTTTATACTACGTGCATTTAAGTACAACACTTTAACTTCTGTATTTACCTCCCCTCTCACATCGTTCACAATTGGCCCTGCCCTTAATTTCTTTTCCCCTCTAGAACTTCTGTTCCCATTCTTCCGAGAGTCTTTTGCAATATCTCCTGTATTCCCTTTTACCTCATCTTCATATTCACAATTTGTTAACCCCTCCCCCCCACTACTTAGTTTAAAGCCACAGGTGTCACACTAGCAAACCTGCCTGCCAGAATGTTTGTCCCCCTGCTGTTAAGATGCAACCCGTCCCTTTTGTACAAGTCACCCCTAGCCCAGAAGAGATCCCAGTGGTCCAGAAATCTAAATCCCTGCTCTCTGCACCAGTCCCTCAGCCATAAATTCATACCCTCTATCTCTCTGTTCCTGGCCTCACCAGCACGAGGTACCGGTAGCAGTCCAGAGATAACCACCTTCGACGTCCTACTTCTCAGTGTTTTTCCCAACTCTCTAAACTCCCGCTGTAGCACCTCCTTCCTCTTCCGCCCGACGTCATTCGTGCCCACGTGCACAACGACTTCAGGTTGATCGCCTTCCCTCACTAGGATTTTCTGAAGCCGGTCTGTGATGTGTTGAACCCTGGCACCAGGGAGGCAACAGACCATCCTCAAGTCCCTCCTGCTGCCACAGAATCTTCTGTCCGTCCCTCGGACTATGGAGTCACTGACCACTACGGCTCTTCCTGACTTCGGGCTCCCCTGTCGAGTATCCTTGCCAACAGGTCCACCACTCGGACTGGAAACGTCTTCTGCCCCGAAAGTTCCCAAGAGGGTATACCAATTTGCAATAGGCACAGCCACTGGGGTCTCCTGTAGTCCACGTCCACGTCCACTCCCCCCTGAAACAGTCTCCCACCTTCGCTCGACCTGGACCCTTGGCGTGACAGCCTCACAATAGGTCCTGTCGAGGAAACTCTCGCATTCCCGGATGGCCCTGAGGTCATCCAACTGCCTCTCCAACTCCACCACACGTCCCTTCAGGAGCTGCACCTGGACACAGTTCTTGCAGGTGTAGCTCCCAGAAGCTCCAGCGACGTCCCTGTCTTCCCACATCCTGCAGGAAACACACTGCACCAACTTTTCCGCCATCACCTTGTGCCTATAACCAGCTCTGGCTTAAAACAATTGTATCCTCCTCACCTCAGCCTCCTCGCCAAAGACTCGCAGCCAAAGACTCGCACTTTTCTCACTGGGCACTTCCCTCGCTGGGCTGCACCCGAACAGGGCTGCACCCTTTTGCAAGTATTGCTTATATCACCAATTAAATTGCCTGATTGTCCAATTTACCTGACTTCTCACTTAAACTAGCACTTACTTTTCTGCTCAGCCAACGGGCGTCCTTGCTCTGCTCCCGGACTTTTCAAATTGACTACTAGCTTCCTCTTGGCGCTCTTTTTAAACTGCCTGTTCAACTGTAATTAGCACTTACTTTTCTGCTCAGCCAACGGGCGTCCTTGCTCTGCTCCCGGACTTTTCAAATGCTGGAGTCTTGTGTAAAACTCAAAATGCTGGAGGAACTCAGTGGGTCAGGCAGAGTCTGTGGAGGGAATGGCCAGATGACTTTTTTGGGTTGGGACTTTTCTTCAGTCTCCATGGAGTTTACATAGAAAAACATAGAAAAATAGGTGCAGGAGTAGGCCATCCGGCCCTTCAAGCCAGCACCGCCATTCAATATGATCATGGCTGATCATCCACAATCAGTACCCCCACCCTGTCTTTCCCCATATCACTTTTATTACCATATTACTTTAGGTTTAGGTCTATTATTCATGATCATAAGTTATATCAGCAGAATATGAGCAGGTCTTTGAGTGCTTGTCGGGCAAAGCAGCAGCGAGAACGACCGTTGGCTAGACTTGGTGAGTCTTGAGTGCAAGTTTAAAAAGGAGGGCAAACAGCAGGTTAGCAGTCTTTGAGTGCAGGTCGGGCAAAGCACATACCTTCAAGCTCATCAGAGAAGGGAAGGTCAGGAGTGAGTGTGGGGATTGGCTGAATAATTAGATTGGAAGATTGGTAAGTTGGACAATTAGTCAATTTAGCATCCAATATAAGCAGGGCTTGCTCAAGGGGTGTGGCCCTGTCTTGATGTGGTCATGTGAGTAAAGTGCGAGCCTTTTGTCTGCGAGCCTTTGTCGAGGAGGCTGAGGGAGGAAGCCACACCAAATGTTGGAGAGGGTGAGATGCAGGAAGGAAATGTCAAGCAAGCTGATTCAGTGTGATGCTTGCAGGACGTGGGAGGTCAGGGACACTGCTGGTGCCTCTGGCTGCTACAAGTGTGAGAAGTGTATCCAGGTACAGTTCCTGAAGGACCGTGTTGGGGAATTGGAAAAGTAAGGGGATGACCTCAGGTTCATCCGAGAAATGGAGTCATTCCTGGACAAGTCCTACAGTGAGATTGTTACACCGAAGGTACTGGAAGAGAGAAGGTGGGTGACGGTGAGAAAGGGAAGGGAACATGGAGTGCAAGGGACCCCGGGTGCTGTATCTCTTGAGACCAGGTTCACCCACTTGGAAGCTGTCGGGGAAGAAGACTTTGCCACACTGAGCGGCAGACTGGCTTGCGAAGCAAAAAGTGCAGTTGAGCCAAAATCAAAGAGGCTGATGTCAGGCAACGCCGTGGTAGTAGGAGACTCCATTGTGAGAGGTACGGGCAGGGGTTTCTGCGGCAACAGGTGGGATTCGAGGACGGTGTGCTGCCTCCCTGGTGCCAGGATCCAGGATGTCACGGACAGAGTGCAGGAAATCCTCAAGGGCAAAAGTGAACAGCCGGGAAGTGGTAGTGCATGTCGGCACAAACGATGTCGGAAAGAAGGGGATGAATATTCTGCAGCGTGACTTTAGAGAGTTTGGAAAAATGCTGAAAAGCAGGACCTCCAGGGTGGTTATCTCCGGTTTGTTTCCAGTTCCTCGTGCTGGTTAGAGCAGCAACAGGGAGATAAAGGACCTGAATGTGTGGCTGAGGAACTGGCGCAGGGGGCAGGGATTTAGATTCTTTGATCACTGGGATCTGTTTTGGGGTAAGGGGAAATTGTACAAAAGGGACGGATTGCACCTTAACAGGTGGAGGACCAGCATTCTGGCAGGCAGGTTTGCCACTGCTACACGGGTGGGTTTAAACTAAATAACGGGGGGTGGGTCAAATGGGATAGTCAAGGATGGAGTTAAAGGGAAAGAGAGTAAAGGGATAGTTAATGACCCCAGAATTAACGGGAAAGAAAACTCACAAAGGGATAGGATAGTGTGGCCAAGTGTAATAGGGATCGATGTGAAGAGTGAGATGAGTAAGGAATTAAAAGTATTGTATATGAATGTGAGAAGTATAAGAAGTAAAGTAGATGAGCTTGAGGCTCAGTTAGAGGTTGGTAGATATGACATTGTGGGGATTACAGAGACGTGGCTGCAGGAGGATTGGGCCTGGGAACTTAATATTCAGGGTTATACATCCTATAGAAAGGACAGGCAGATGGGCAGAGGCGGTGGGGTAGCTCTGCTGGTGAGGGATGAAATTCAGTCCCTTGCAAGGGGTGACATAGGAACTGACGAGGTAGAGTCACTGTGGATAGAGTTGAGGAATTGTAAAGGCAAGAAGACACTAATTGGTGTTATTGACAGACCCCCAAATAGTAGCCTGGATGTGGGGTGTAAGATGCAGCAGGAGTTTAAACTGGCATTTAAGAAAGGTAATGCTACTGTGATGATGGGGGATTTCAATATGCAAGTAGACTGGGAAAATCAGGTTGGTTCTGGACCCCAGGAAAGGGAGTTTGTAGAGTGCCTCCGAGATGGATTCTTAGAGCAGCTTGTAATGGCGCCTACCAGAGAAAAGACAATTCTGGATTTAGTGTTGTCCAATGAACCAGATTTGATAAGAGAACTTGAGGTAAAGGAACCGCTTGGAGGTAGTGATCATAATATGATTAGTTTTAATCTGCAATTTGAGAAGGAGAAGGTTAAATTGGAAGTGTCAGTGTTGCAGTTGAACAAAGGGGACTATGAAGGCATGAGAGAGGAGCTGGCCAAGGTCGACTGGAAAGGGATCCTAGCAGGAATGACGGTGGAACAGCAATGGCAGGAATTTCTGAGCATAATTCGGAAGACGCAGGATCATTTCATTCCAAAAAGGAAGAAAGATTCTAAGGGGAGTAGGAGGCAACCGTGGCTGACAAGGGAAGTTAGGGATGGAATAAAACTAAAAGAAAAGATGTATAACACAACAAAGAGTAGCTGGAAGCCAGAGGATTGGGAAACTTTCATAGGACAACAGAAGGAAACAAAACGGGCAATACGGGTTGAAAAGATGAAGTACGAGGGGAAGCTGGCCAAGAATATACAGTAAAAGCTTCTTTAGATATGTTAAGAGAAAAAGAGTAACAAAGTCAAATGTGGGTCTCTTGAAGGCAGAAATGGGTGAAATTATTATGGGTAACAAGGAAATGGCAGAAGAGTTGAACAGGTACTTCGGATCTGTCTTCACTAAGGAAGGCACAAACAATCTCCCAGATGTACTGGAGGACAGAGGATCTAGGGGGGTAGAGGAACTGAAAGAAATTTTCATTAGGCGAGAAATAGTATTGGGTAGACTAATGGGACTGAAGGATGATAAATCCACTGGGCTGATGGTCTGCATCCCAGGGTCCTCAGGGAGGTGGCTCTAGTAATAGTGGACGGATTGGTGATCATTTTCCAATGTTCAATAGATTCAGGATCAGTTCCTGTGGATTGGAGGATAGCTAATGTTATCCCACTTTTCAAGAAAGGAGCGAGAGAGAAAACGGGGAATTACAGACCAGTTAGCCTGACTTCGGTGGTGGGAAAGATGCCTGAGTCAATTATTAAAGATGTAATAACGGTGCATTTAGATAGCAGTAAAAGGATAAGTCCAAGTCAGCATGGATTTATGAAAGGGAAATCACACTTGACTAATCTTCTGTAATTTTTTGAGGATGTGACAAGTAAAATGAATGAAGGGGAGCCAGTGGATGTCGTGTATCTAGACTTTCAGAAAGGCTTTGATAAGGTCCTGCAATAATTTCCACAGATTTACCATCCTCTGACTCAAGAAATGCCTCCTCATCTCCATTCTAAAGGTACATCCTTTAATTCTGAGGCTGTGACCTCTGGTCCTAGACTCTCCCACTAGTGGAAACATCCTCTCCACATCCACTCTATCATTGTCACGTGTACTGAGGTACAGTTCAGAGCTTTTGTTTGAGAACTATCCAATAAATTTAGATAATACTAGACATGAATACAATCAAGCAAAACTCAAGTACAATATGAAGAACAAAGAGAAAAATACCAGAATGCAGAATATAGTTCTCAGCATTATAGTGTAACATTTTTGGAGAAAAGTCCAATGTCCGCCATGGGGTAAGTTGGAAAATCAGGACAGTACCCTAGTTTATGGAAGGATTGTTCAGAAGCCTGATCACAGAGGGGAAGAAGCTGTTCCTGAGTCTGGTGGTGCGCGCTTTCAAGCTTCTGGACCTTTTGCCGGACAGGAGCGGGAAGAAGGAATGACCGGGATGGGACAAGTCTTTGATTATGTTGGCTGCTTTCCTGAGACAGTGATGTGCAGATGGAGTCAGTGGTGGGGAGTGTGGTGTGGGTGGTGGACTGGGCTACATCTACAATGGTGGGGAGTGTGGTGTGGGTGGTGGGCTGGGCTACATCTACAGTGGTGGGGAGTGTGGTCTGTGTTTGGCCCATCTCTCTCTAAACCTGTCCTATCCATGTATGTTTCTTAAACATTGCATTTAACTAGCTCCTCCGGCAGCTTGTTCCATACACCCACCGCCAATAGTGTAAAAACGTTACCCCTCAGGTTCCTATTAAATCTTTCCTCCTCAGTTTAAACGTATATTCTCTGCTTCTCGATTCCCCTACTCTGGACAGGAGATTGTGCGTTAACCCAATCTATTCCCCTCATGATTTTGTGCAATGTAATGGATGAAGGTAGACACAATGCTGGAGTAACTCAGCGGGACAGGCAGCATCTCTGGAGAGAAGGAATGGGTGACGTTTCAGGTCGAGACCCTTCTTCAGACTCCAGCATTTTGTGTCTACCTTCGATTTAATCCAGCATCTGCAGTTCCTTCCTACAGAATGTAACGGACAAAGGGCCTGTTTCCGTCCGCATTGTAGGACTCTATGATTGTTGATCTCAATTTTAGAAAGAGGATACCCTCAGCTTTCAGCTTGGGCAGAACCAAACGTTTTCATTTGTTTTAACAAATCCCTTTTCAATATTGAAGGAATTAACTGGATTTAGTGCCTGCACTTAATGCGTATTTTAGCATAGTGACGCTTCACTTTCTCAGAATAGTACGGATTAAATCAAATTACTGCGGCACTGTGGTGTGGTTCTTGCTGCTGGTCAGCAAAAATACTGGAACCATATTTCTTATATTTTTGTATGATGCAGAAGGAGATTATTCAGTGCATTTGAACATTCCCAGCAAGTCCACCACCCAAGTTATTGACCTGAAAACTATTCTCTCATTGGCCTGAAACCCTCCCACCCTCTGATCTTCCTCCCACCCTCTGAGACCAGGAACAATTTACCGGGTCAGTTAGCCTGTTAATATGAGGAAAGTAACTCAGTGGGTCAGGCAACACCCATGGAGAGAATGAATAGGTGACATTCCAGGTTGGGGCCCTTCTTCAGACTGGAGGAAACTTCTTCACAGTAGCCATCCAATCAGGAGATTTCATTGTGGAGCAGTAAAATGAGACACAAGGAACTGCAGATGCTGGAATCTTGAGCAAAGCACAAAGTGCTGGAGGAACCCAGTGGGTTAGGCAGCATGTGTGGTGGGTATGGATAGATTTGAACGTGGACTCGCTGGTCTGCAGAGCCTGTATCTGCGCTGTATCTCCAAACTAAACTAAGCCGCCAGCACTATCCTCTGTCTTACACCAATTTAGATCATGATTAAAACTTGGTTAAACATCCTCCAACTGTGCATTTTTCTTTAAAGAGAAATTTAAAGTGCTTTCATGACAAAAAAATATTGTTCATTTGACAAGAATTAAATTAAATGTCAGTGCATCATTGATATTGCAAAGTTCCTTGAGAGGACAATGAATGTGACTGCATTTAACAAGAACCAGTTTCGATTACCATTTCCAGAGCAAATGACTGTCCATTCATCCTGCCTGTTGTACTGAAGGGGATTGTATACTACTGCACCATCCGTTACACGTACACCTCCTATTGATGTGCATCTCCCAACTAATGACTATCCTTCCCCAAAACACTTCCAGCTCTTTGTTTCTTTTCCACATCAATAACAGGCCGCATAGTCGAAGACCTCATGCAATGTTAGTTTTAGTTTTTGAGATACAGCGTGGGAATAGAGATGGGACATGTGTTCCTCTGGTGAGGTGCTGCCTTTCTTCAACATGCTTCCATTATTTAGTTTAGTTTAGAGATACAGAGTGGAAACAGGCTCTTCAGTCCACCGAGTTCACACCGACCAGCGATCCCCGCACATCAACACTAAACCACACTTGGGACAATTTCTACATTTATACCAAGCCAATAGACAAGAGGTGCAGGAGGAGGCCATTTGGCCCTTCTCCCCAGCACCGCCATTCATTGTGATCATGGCTGATCATCCACAATCAGTAACCCGTGCCTGCCTTCTCCCCATATCCCTTGATTCCACTAGCCCCTAGAGCTCTATCTAACTCTCTTTTAAATTCATCCAGTGAATTGGCCTCCACTACCCTCTGTGGCAGAGAATTCCACAAATTCACAACTCTCTGGTTGAAAAAATATTTTCTCACCTCAGTTCTAAATGGCCTCTCCTTTTAGTTTTCGAGATACAGTGTGGAAATAGAGATGGGACCTGTGTTCCTGGGCTGCAGTGCTGCCATTTTCTAGTTTAGTTTAGAATGACAGTGTGGAAGCAGGCTCCTAGGTCCACGGAGTCGGCACCGACCGACCAGCGATCCCCGCACACTAACACTATATTATACTCGGGACAATTTCTACATTTACACCAAGCCAAAGTTCTCTGAGAAAACCCACGGGGAGAACGTACAAACTCCATACAGACTGCACCCGTAGACAGGATGGAACCCGTGTCTCTGGCGCTGTAAGCGCTGTGAGGCAGCAACTCTCCCGCTGCGCCACCGTGCCGCCCAATATTCTTAATTCCATTGTCATTGTTCCAAAACAAATTTTGCAAATAGATCTAAGAGCCCTCTTTAAAATCACATTCTCCCCCCCATCCTGACAAATTTGCCAAAAAAACATTTTCGTTTTTTTCTCAGCATTATCTTCCAAGCAGGGTTTCAGAGAATTGTTACCAATAGCATTTTAGATAGAATTATATCTAAAGGAAAGATTTTTACCAAATTAATGAAAAATCAATCCAACCTCAAAACTCCACTAATGTGTGTAATGTATTAGTTAGAGATAGATGCTGCAAAATTCAATACAGTGGACAAAATGCTTGCCTGGCAGAATGCCCATTTCAATATAATTCATCCTTCACGCTCATCTAAAATAAGGATTTTTAACCCTTTCTTTACGTGAATGCCTTAACTCATTCAGGGAAAGGTACATTGCAGTAAAGGAGGTGTAAAGAAAATCAACACGATTGTTGAAACAAAACAAAAATGACACAAAAAGTGCTAGAATAATTCAACGGGTCAGCCAGCATCCCTGGAGAACACTGCACCATCCAGAGATGCTGCCTGACCCGCTGAGTTACTCCAGCACTCTGTGAAACGTCACCTATCCATGTTCTCCACAGATGCTGCCTGACCCGCTGAGTTACTCCAGCACTCTGTGACCTTAAAGATAAGGGGTTTTCAAATTGATACATTCCTCTAGAGTCACAAGGAACTGCAGATGCAGGAATCGTGAGGAAAACACAAACTGCTGGAGGAACTCGGTGGGTCAGGCTGCATCTGGAATCACTCTGTCCTTTCTCTCCGCTGAAGCTACCTGACCCTGTGAGTTCCTCCAGCACATTGTTTGCTGATACATTCTACTGTCTTGCTTCACTGGGTGAACCTGCTGTGTGTCCTGCAGCAGGTTTTGGTTTTGTTTCAGATTATCAGCATCTGCACTTTGATTTGATTTTTGGAGGGGATGACAGGATAACAGATCCAAATTTCCAGCTCAGGTTAGGTTGGGGTGAATGAACGAACGCTTGGCATTAACACAACGAGGATGAGCTCTTAGAGTGTAACAAGTAGGGTTGCCAACTTGCTCACTCCCAAATAAGGGACAAAGGGTGAAGTCACCGCCCCACGTGACCTCACCCAGCCAGCGGCCACGTGCTCCCGCTCCACCAATGGCGGCCGCCCGGACCGGGAGGCAGATTGCTACGCAACCTTCGTTAGGGGCTCCTGGTCCGGGCGGCCGCCATTGGCAGAGCTGGAGCACGTGGCCGCTGGCTGGGTGAGATCACGTGGGGCGCGGGGCGGTGACATCACCCTATGCCCCTTATTTGGGAATGAGGAAGTTGGCAGCCCTGCCAATACAGGACAAGGGCGGTCCCGTACGGGACAAGCTAATTTAGCCCAAATTACGGGATGTCCCGGCTAATGTGGGACAGTTGGCAACCCTAGTAACAAGTGCAGCTGAAACCACAGCTAGAACGAAGCAGGAAGAGAGAAAACGATGCAGCAATCGAATCAATGAAGCTTGGAGATAAAGGATTTTTTGGGGTAGGTCTTGCTGAGAAATTATCATTTAAATAAGACACCTTAGGTAACCAGGCATCAACTTGTTTACAGATATCACAAACAGCCTTTGAACAACATGATAGTTCTCAGTGGCTGCTGATCAACCGTTTAGACTTGGAGTTACAGCGCGGAAATGGCCCACTGAGTCCGTGCCGACCAACGATCCCCGTACACTAACGCTATCCTACACACTGGGGACAATTTCCAATTCTTACCGAAGCCAATTAACCTACAAACCTGCTTGTCTTTGTAGTGTGGGAGGATACCTGAGCACCCGGAGAAAACCCACGCAGGTCACGGGGAGAACGTACAAACACCGTACAGACAGCACCCGTAGTCAGGATGAAACCCGAGTCTCTGGCGCTGTGAGGCAACAACTCTTCCACTGCACCACCGTGCCACCCCTCTCACAAAGAGTGGGGCCTCTCCATCATAACGAGAACTATTATAGTGTTCTTCATAAAATGAACTCTATCTCTTGTCAGGTTGTAGAATGTAAATATATTAACTGTGAATACATTAACCCATCCATTGCCAAGTACAGCTATTCCCCTCTGTGATCAGATCTTGTGAACAGTGCTTCCACAAGCCAGCGTTCGGTCCCCATTCTATAACCTGCCTCAATGCAGACATTGGACTGTTCCTCTGTTGTTGTAACGGCACAATGCTGAGAAACTATACTCTGCACTCTGATATTTTCCTCTTTGCACGACCTGTTGTACAAGCTTGCCTTGATTATATTCATGTATAGTATTATCTGATCTGACTGGATAGCATGTAAAACAAAGCTTCTCATTGTACCTCAGTATACATGACAATAAAAACCCTAACCTCAACATGAAAGAATCGGCACGGTGGTGCAGCGGTAGAGTTGCTGCCTCACAGCGCCAAAGACCCGGGTTCCATCCTGACTACGGGTCCTGTCTGTACGGAGTTTGCATGTTCTCCCTGTGACCTGCATGGGTTTTCTCCGAGATTTTCGGTTTCCTCCCACACTCCAAAAATGTGCAGGTTTGTAGGTTAATTGGCTTGGTGTGAACGCAAATTGTCCCTCGCGTGTTAGTGTGCAGGGATCGCTGGTCAGTGCGAACTCGGTGGGTCGAAAGGCCTGTTTCCGTGCTGGTTCTCTGAATAAACTGCAGCAACACTACGACCAAGATATATAGAGAATCAGAGTAGGGTTTATTGTCTGCAATGCACATGGTTACATGAACACCCAGAATTGGAGCAACGTAACCACAGCCTGACTCAAACTCAGCCTTCATTTAAACAGGTTTTTTTAACTTGATCGCTCAGCAATTTTTGCAGCCAGAAGCTGAACTCTGCAGATCTGAGAGAAAAAACATCTCCAATCTTGTCTACGGTAATTGATCTGAGGGCAGAACTAAGGTCTTAGGAAGAGGGGATAAATCGTCACTTGTGTTTCTGGTTCCTGCCCATAATAGAGCAGCTGGGTGTGGGCAAAATGAATAGAAAGGAACTGCAGATACTGGTTTATATCGAAGATAGACACAGAGTGCTGGAGTAACTCAGCGGGTCAGGCAGCATCTGTGGAGAACATGGAGGGTGACGTTTCACAGGGTGCTGGAGTAACTCAGCGGGTCAGGCAGCATCTCTGAAGAGAAGGAACAGGGTGGGTGTGGGCAGATGGGGAGGATTTCATGTTGGCAAGGCACTCATTGTCAAACCCCATGTGTAAATGATCAGCAACTCGTTCTTGAAATATTGTTATTATTAGTCATAGAGTCATACAGCGTGGAAACAGGCCCTTTTGCCCAACATGCCCCTTCTACACTAGTTCCAAGTGCTATTATCACCTTATTATTAATAAGATATTATTAATAACATTATTTCTTCTAGAAGACAAAGGTTTAAGGTGAGGGGGAATGATTTAATAGGAGCGTGAGGAGAACATTTTCACTCAGGATGGTGGGTGTATGGAACAAGCTGGCAGAGGGAGGAGGGTGGTGGGTGTATGGAACAAGCTGGCAGAGGGAGGAGGGTGGTGGGTGTATGGAACAAGCTGGCAGAGGGAGGAGGGTGGTGGGTGTATGGAACAAGCTGGCAGAGGGAGGAGGGTGGTGGGTGTATGGAACAAGCTGGCAGAGGGAGGAGGGTGGTGGGTGTATGGAACAAGCTGGCAGAGGGAGGAGGGTGGTGGGTGTATGGAACAAGCTGGCAGAGGGAGGAGGGTGGTGGGTGTATGGAACAAGCTGGCGGAGGGAGGAGGGTGGTGGGTGTATGGAACAAGCTGGCGGAGGGTGGTGGGTCGTGGGTGTATGGAACAAGCTGGCAGAGGGAGGAGGATGGTGGGTGTATGGAACAAGCTGGCAGAGGGAGGAGGGTGGTGGGTGTATGGAACAAGCTGGCGGAGGGTGGTGGGTGGTGGGTGTATGGAACAAGCTGGCAGAGGGAGGAGGGTGGTGGGTGTATGGAACAAGCTGGCGGAGGGTGGTGGGTGGTGGGTGTATGGAACAAGCTGGCAGAGGGAGGAGGGTGGTGGGTGTATGGAACAAGATGGCAGAGGGAGGAGGGTGGTGGGTGTATGGAACAAGATGGCAGAGGGAGGAGGGTGGTGGGTGTATGGAAGGAGCTGGCAGAGGGAGGAGGGTGGTGGGTGTATGGAAGGAGCTGGCAGTGGAGGTAGTTGAGGCAGGTACAGAAACAATATTTAAAAGACAGATGAACAGGTACATGGATAGGACAGGTCTAGAGGGTTGAGGGCCAAGCGCGGGTAAATGGGACTAGCTTACGGAAGGTAGACACCGTGGGTGGTGCCGACCCGGACTCCACCCGTGAGGCCCCGCTCCTCTGTCCAACCTGCGAGGCTCTGGCCAAACCCGACCCGGGCTTTCATGCGGCGATCCGGACGACACCGAGATGGCGGCGCCTCCAGCCGCATACCCAGTCCACAGACACGGCCCAGCGGGAAACCCGATCAAGGCCAATGTATTCTTTGTCATATAACATCAAATAACAACATTTAAAAGACATTTCAATAGATGTTTGGATAGGAAAGGTTTAGCGGGATATGGGCCAAATGCAGAACATGGATAGGTGACGTTTCACAGAGTGCTGGAGTAACTCAGCGGGTCAGGCAGCATCTGTGGAGAACATGGATAGGTGACGTTTCACAGAGTGCTGGAGTAACTCAGCGGGTCAGGCAGCATCTGTGGAGAACATGGATAGGTGACTTTTCACAGAGTGCTGGAGTAACTCAGCGGGTCAATACACAATAGACAGTAGACAGTAGACGCAGGAGGAGGCAATTCAGCCCTTTGAGCCAGCACCGCCATTCACCATGATCATGTCTGATCATTCTCAATCAGTTCCCCGTTCCTGCCTTCTCCCCATACCCCCTGACTCCGCTATCCTTAAGAGCTCTATCTAGCTCTCTCTTGAATGCATTCAGAGAATTGGCCTCCACTGCCTTCTGAGGCAGAGAGTTCCACAGATTCACAACTCTCTGAATGAAAAAGGTTTTCCTCATTTCCGTTCTAAATGGCCTACCCCTTATTCTTAAACTGTGGCCCCTGGTTCAGGACTCCCCCAACATTGGGAACATGTTTCCTGCCTCGAGCGTGTCCAATCCCTTAATAATCTTATCTGTTTCAATAAGATTCCCTCTCATCCTTCTAAATTCCAGAGTATACAAGCCCAATTACTCCAGTCAATAGATAATAGGTGCAGGAGTAGGCCATTCAGTCCTTCGAGCCAGCACCGCCATTCAATGCGATCATGGCTGATCACTCAATCAGTACCCCGTTCCTGCCTTCTCCCCAAATAGACAATAGACAATAGGTGCAGTCTTTCAACGTACCACAGTCCCGCCATTCTGGGAATTAACCTCGTGAACCTACGCTGCACTCCCTCAATAGTAAGAATGTCCTTCCTCAAATTTGGAGACCAAAACTGCACACAATACTCCAGGTGTAGTCTCACTAGGGTCCTGTACAACCGCAGAAGGACCTCTTTGCTCCTAAACTATCTGTGGAATTCTCTGCCTCAGAAGGCAGTGGAGGCCAATTCTCAGAATGCATTCAAGAGAGAACTGGATAGAGCTCTTAAGGATAGCGGACGGAGTCAGGGGGTATGGGGAGAAGGCAGGAACGGGGTACTGATTGAGAATGATCTGCCATGATCAGATTGAATGGCGGTGCTGGCTCGAAGGGCCGAATGGCCTCCTCCTGCATCTATTGTCTATACTCAACTCCTCTTGTCCACTCACACAACCTGTCCAAGTCATCCTGCATCCTCATAGCATCCTCCTCACACTTCACATTGCCACCCAGCTTTGCGTCATCTGCAAATTTGCTAATGTTACTTTTAATCCCTTCATCTAAGTCATTAATGACCATCAGGCCCTGGTGATTGATCAACCTTCAGTCCCATCAGTCTACCCTACACCATTTCCTGCCTATAAGAAAATAACTGCAGATGCTGGTACAAATCGATTTATTCACAAAATGCTGGAGTAACTCAGCAGGTCGGGCAGCATCTCGGGAGAGAAGGAATGGGTGACGTTTCGGGTCGAGACCCTTCTTCAGACTGATGTCAGGGGGGCGGAACAAAGGAAGGATATAGGTGGAGACAGGAAGATAGAGGGAGATCTGGGAAGGAGGAGGGGAAGGGAGGGACAGAGGAGCTATCTAAAGTTGGAGAAGTCGACGTTCATACCACCGGGCTGCAATCATAGTCCCCTTGCCCAAAAAACCCCACATTTCCAGCCTCAACGACTACCGGCCAGTCGCACTCACACCAGTGGTGATGAAGTGTTTTGAAAAACTGGTCCGGGGTCATATCACATCACTCCTGCCCCGAAGCTTTGACCCCCACCAGTTTGCGTACAGAGCGAATAGATCCACAGAGGACGCTATAGCCACAGCCCTCCATGCTGCACTGTTCCACCTGGAGCAGCCGGGGAGCTACGTGCGGATGCTCTTTGTGGACTACAGCTCTGCCTTTAATACCATCCTTCCCCATAAACTGGTGGACAAACTGGGGGACTTGGGACTTCCACACTCCACCTGCATGTGGATAAATAGCTTCCTGTCAGCTCGCAGCCAGAGAGTCAGAGTGGGCCATCACACATCCACGGCCCTCAGCCTCAGTACCGGCTCTCCACAGGGCTGCGTGCTGAGCCCCCTGCTCTACACCATCTATACACATGACTGCACCCCCGCCCACCACAGCAACACCATTGTCAAATTTGCGGATGACACTACGGTGGTGGGACTCATCACCGGGGGGGACGAGTACGCCTACCGGGATGAGGTGGAGCAGCTGACAGTGTGGTGTGGAGAAAATAACCTGCTCCTCAACACCTTAAAGACAAAGGAAATAATAATAGACTTCAGAAAGAATAAAACGGACATGGTACCATTAACTATCAGAGGGGACTGTGTGGAGAGGGTGGCGGATTTCCGCTTCCTGGGAATCCATATTGAGGAGGACCTGACGTGGAGCGTGAACACCTCTGCGCTGCTGAAAAAGGTCCAGCAGAGACTGCACTTCCTGAGGGTGCTCAGGAAGAATAACATCACTCAGAGACTGCTGTTGTCCTTTTATCGGTGCTACATTGAGAGCATCCTAACATACTGTGTATGCGTATGGTACACCAGCTGCACAGCGGCTCAGAGGAAAGCGCTCCAGAGGGCCATTGACAACGCCCAGAGGATTGTCGGCTGCCCTCTACTTACCTTGGAGGACTTACACAGTTCCCGCTGCATCAAAAAATCCCAGAGTATTATAAAGGACATTTCCCACCCCGGACACTCCCTGTTTGAACTGTTACCGTCAGGCAGACGGTACAGATCTACAAGGACAAGGACAAACAGACTTAAAAATAGTTTTTACCCCACTGCTATAAAGGCACTAAATGTAGCCGCCAAGGAACGCAGGGGCGATACATAATAAGAGACTGTGAAATCGACAGAAGGATGTAGGGTTGGGTGTTTATGCGTGCTATTTTCATGATATTTATTTTAGTTGTTTATCTTTTTTAAAATATTTTACCTTGTATGTATCGTTAGCTTTTAGAAATGTTTGAATGGTGCACTGACTGGCTGACATTTTACAATTTCGTTGTACATGGCTCATGTTACAATGACAATAAAGGAACTATTCTATTCTATTCTAAACTGCCCAGGCGAAATATGAGGTGCTGTTCCTCCAATTTCCGGTGGGCCTCACTATGGCACTGGAGGAGGCCCATAACAGAAAGGTCAGACTGGGAATGGGAGGGGGAGTTAAAGTGCTCGGCCACCGGGAGATCAGTTTTGTTAATGCGGACCGAGTGCAGGTGTTCAGCGAAGCGATCGCCGAGCCTGAAGCGATCGCAAGCGCAGGCTCGGCGATCACTTCGCTGAACACCTGCGCTCGGTCCGCATTAACAAAACTGATCTCCCGGTGGCCGAGCACTTTAACTCCCCCTCCCATTCCCAGTCTGACCTTTCTGTCATGGGCCTCCTCCAGTGCCATAGTGAGGCCCACCGGAAATTGGAACAGCACCTCATATTTCGCCTGGGCAGTTTGCAGCCCGGTGGTATGAACGTCGACTTCTCCAACTTTAGATAGTTCCTCTGTCCCTCCCTTCCCCTCCTCCTTCCCAGATCTCCCTCTATCTTCCTGTCTCCGTCTATATCCTTTCTTTGTCCCGCCCCCCTGACATCAGTCTGAAGAAGGGTCTCGACCCGAAACGTCACCCATGCCTTCTCTCCCGAGATGCTGCCCGACCTGCTGAGTTACTCCAGCATTTTGTGAATAAACCATTTCCTGCCAAATGTGAATTTCTTTCAGTTCCTCCGTCACCCTAGGACCTCTGTCCACTAGAACATCTGGGAGATTGTTTGTGTCTTCCTTAGTGAAGACAGATCCAAGGTACCTGTTCAACTTATCTGCCATTTCCTTGTTCCCCATAATAAATTCACCTGCTTCTGTCTTCAAGGGACCCACATGTGTCTTAACTATTTTTTCTTCTTCACGTACCAAAAGAAGCTTTTACTATCCTCCTTTATATTATTGGCCAGCTTACCTTCGTACCTCATCTTCTCTCCCCGTATTGCCTTTTTAGTTATCTTCTGATGCTCTTTAAAAGAGTCCCAATCCTCTGACTTCCCGCTCATCTTTGCTATGTTATACTTCTCTTTTATTTTATATTGTCCTTGACTTCCCTTGTCAGCCACGGTTGCCTCTTACTCACCTTAGAATCTTTTTTCCTCTTTGGAATGAACTGATCCTGCAACTTCTGCATTATTCCCAGAAATACCTGCCATTGTTGTTCATCTGTCTTCCCTACTAGGGTCTCTTTCCAGTCAACTCTGGCCAGCTCCTCCCTTATGCCTCCATGGTCCCCTTTGTTCAACTGTAGTGCTGACACTTCCAATTTTACCTTCTCTCTCTCAAATTAGATTTGTACATTAAAACTTATCATATTAGGGAAACACTCAGACCCAATATGTAGGAGAGAAAGAAGTGAAAAGAAATAAACTGATGGGTCCCTTAAATGTGTATATTTTAATGCTAGGAGCATTGTAAGAAAGGTGGATGAGCTTAGAGCCTGGATTGACATCTGGAAGTATGATGTTGTGGCGATCAGTGAAACATGGTTGCAGGAGGGTTGCGATTGGCAATTAAATATTCCAGGATTTCATTGTTTCAGATGTGATAGAATCGGAGGGGCAAGAGGTGGGGGTGTTGCATTGCTTGTCAGGGAGGATATCACAGCAGTGCTTTGGCAGGACAGACTAGAAGGCTCGATTAGGGAGGCTGTTTGGGTGGAACTCAGAAATGAGAAAGGTTTAGCAACACTTATAGGGGTTGTATTATAGACCGCCAAATAGGGAACGAGAATTGGAAGAGCAAATATGTAAGGAGATAGCAGATATTAGTAGTAAGCACAGAGTGGTGATTGTGGGTGATTTCAATTTTCCGTATATAGATTGGGAATCACATTCTGTTAAAGGGCTGGATGGTTTGGAGTTTGTAAAATGTGTGCAGGATAGTTTTTTGCAGCAATACGTAGAGGTACCTACCAGAGAAGGGGCAGTGTTGGACCTCCTGTTAGGAAATGAGACGGGTCAGGTGACGGAGGTATGTGTTGAGGAGCACTTTGGGTCTAGTGATCACAATGCCATTAGTTTCAATATAATTATGGAGAAGGTCAAATCTGGACCAAGGGTTGAGATTTTGGATTGGAGAAAGGCTAATTTTGAGGAGATGAGAAAGGATTTAAAAGGAGTGAAATGGAACTTTTTGTTTTATGAAAAGGATATAATAGAGAAATGGAGGATATTTAAAGGTGAAATTTTGAGAGTACAGAGTCTTTATGTCCCTGTTCGGTGGAAAGGAAAGAATAATAATTTGAAAGGGCCGTGGTTTTCCAGGGAAATTGGACACTTGGTTCGGAAAAAGAGGGAGATATACAATAAATATAAGCGGCAGGGAGTAAATGAGGTTCTTGAGGAATATAAAGAATGTAAAAGGAATCTTAAGAAGGAAATTAGAAAAGCGAAAAAAAGATATGAGGCTGCTTTGGCAAGTAATGTAAAAATAAACCCCAAGGGGTTCTACAGATATGTCAATAGCAAAAGGATAGTGAGGGATAAAATTGGTCCATTAGAGAGTCAGAGTGGACAGCTATGTGCTGAGCCGGAAGAAATGGGGGAGATATTAAACAATTTCTTTTCTTCGGTATTCACCGAGGAGAAGGATATTGAATTATGTGAGGTAAGCGAAACAAGTAGAGTAGTGATGGAAATTATGAGGATTAAAGAAGAGGAGGTACGGACACTTTTGAAAAATATAAAAGTGGATAAGTCTCCAGGTCCTGATAGGATATTCCCTAGGACATTGAGGGAAGTTAGTGCAGAAATAGCAGGGGCTATGACGGAAATATTTCAAACGTCATTAGAAATGGGGATGGTGCCGGAAGATTGGTGCATTGCGCATGTTGTGCCTTTGTTTAAAAAAGGTTCTAAAAGTAAACCTAGCAATTATAGACCTGTTAGTTTGACGTCTGTGGTGGGAAAATTAATGGAAAAGATACTTAGGGATAATATATATAATTATTTGGATAAACAAGGCCTGATTAGAAACAGTCAACATGGATTTGTGCCTGGAAGGTCATGTTTGACTAATCTTCTTGTCTTTTATAATTGACTCCAGCATCTTCCCCACCACTGATGTCAGACTAACTGGTCTATAATTACCCGTTTTCTCTCTCCCTCCTTTCTTAAAAAGTGGGATAACATTTGCTATCCTCCAATCCACAGGAACTGATCCTGAATCTATAGAACATTGGAAAATGATCACCAATGCGTCCACAATTTCCAGAGCCACCTCCTTGAGTACCCTGGGATGCAGACCATCAGGCCCTGGGGATTTATCAGCCTTCAGTCCCATCAGTCTCCCCACTACTATTTCTCGCCTATTGCAAATTTCATTCAGTTCCTCCCTTGATCCTCTGTCCTCTGGTACATCTGGGAGATTGTTTGTGTCTTCCTTCGTGAAGACAAAACCAAAGTACCTGTTCAACTCTTCTGCCATTTCCTTGTTCCCCATAATAATTTCACCTGTTTCTTCCATCAAGTGACCCACATTTGTCTTTATTAATCTTTTTCTCTTAACATACCTAAAGAAGCTTTTACTATCCTTCTTTATATTCTTGACCAGCTAACTCTTGTACTTCATCTTTTCAGCCCACATTGCCCTTTTTGTTATCTTCTGTTGCCCTTTGAAAGTTCCCCAATCCTCTGGCTTCCCGCTATTCTTTCCTATGTTATGCACCTTTTCTTTTAGTTTGATTCCATCCCTAACTTTCCGTGTCAAGATGCTGCCTGACCCACTAAGTTACTCCAGCACTCTGTGAAACGTCACCTATCCATGTTCTCCACAGATGCTGCCTGACCCGCTGAGTTACTCCAGCACCCTGAAATGACACCTATCCATGTTCCCCAGAGATGCTGCCTGACCCGCTAAGTTATTCCAGCACTCGGTGAAACGTCACCTTTCCATGTTCTCCAGAGATGCTGCCTGACCCGCTGAGTTACTCCAGCACTGTGTGTTTTTTTTTGTAAACCAGCATCTGCAGTTCCTTGTGTCTCCTTCATAGCTCACCCACGCACCATCTGAGAACAAGCCTCACCAACACCGGGCTCTCAGGACACTGACAGACCGGTCAGAAGCAGCTCGGAAAGAAAGCCTGATTTTTGCAAGATTTGAAGCAGAATAATATGTTTGTGACTGTCCGGCAGCGTTGCTTTGCTGCACAGATTGGAAATCAGAGAGTTGCAGGAATCAGTGGATGGGGATAAAATGTCCATTTGTCATCCCCACAGCCTCCATCGACAGGGCTAAAATAAGTCATGGATTTTCCCTCAGGCTCAAATGATTTGCCGGTTAATGTGAAGTGACGGGTGGTGAAAAGCGGAGCTTCACACCCTCTCCCGCTCTAATATGAGGTTGGCTTTGGAGAACAGAAGAGCCATTATTTAATAAAAGTGCAAATACCTGACGGGTCTCTCTCGCAGGGAAATCTGATCACAGTGCGATAACAGAATTACAGGAGACTGTGCTTGTTAGTGCAAGTCATCATTTAACCCCTCAGGGTACAATACCCACTGCAAAACGCTGACTTCAGAACTCTGCATTGCAGAATACTTGGCATTTTATACAGTTTAGCCAACTACTACAAAGCAAGATAAAGTCATTCATCTTGCAGCAGGATCTCTCAATGCCACCAGCTTTTGGAAGAAACTTTCAAACAAGATTCCATCTATCTGCCTGTTGAGATGGGTGCATCCCAAAAATAAATAAGTCATAGTCAGACGCCAGTCGGCCCAATTGTTCCACGCCGACCAAGATGCCCCATCTAAACTCGTCTTTGGCCCATATCCCTCTGAACTTTCCTAACCGTTTACCTGGTCAAATGTCTTTTAAATGCTGTTATAGTACCTGCCTCAACTACCTCCCCTGGCAGCTCGTTCCATACACCCGCTGCCCTCTGTGTAAAATAGTTGCCTCTCAGATTTCCATTAAATCTTTCCCCTCTCACCTTAAACCCATGTCTTGTGGTTCTCGATTCCCCCACTCTGGGCAAGAGACTGTGCATCTACCTGATTTATTCCTCTCATGATTTTGTACACCTCTATAAGATCACCCCTCATCCTCCTGCGCTCCAAGGAATAAAGTCCTAGCCTGCCCAATCGCTCCCTATAGGTCGAGCCCTTAGTTATAACATACTGTATGCTATTGAGGGAGTGCAGCGTAGGTTCACTACGCCAGGATGGCGGGGCTGACATATGATAAAAGAATGGGTTAACTGGCCTTGTATTCACTGGAGTTTAGAAGGATGAGGGGATCTTATAGAAACATATAAAATCCTTTAGGGATTGGACAGGCTAGATGCAGGAAAAATGTTCCCAATGTTGGGGGAGTCCAGAACCAGGGTTCACAGTTTAAGAATAAGGGGGAGGCTATTTAGGACTGAGATGAGCAAAAACATTTTCACCCAGAGTTGTGAATCTGTGGAATTCTCTGCCTCAGAAGGCAGTGGAGGCCAATTCACTGGATGTTTTCAAGAAAGAGTTCAATTTAGCTCTTAGGGCTAACGGAATCAAAGGATATGGGGAGAAAGCAGGAATGGGGTACTGATTTTGTGTGATTAGCCATGATCACAATGAATGGCGGTGCTGTCTCGAAGGGCCGAATGGCCTACTCCTGCACTTATTTTCTATGATGTGATTCCGCCTAAAATTCCTCCTTCAGCTGGAGATGTACCCTCTATTTATCCATTGTTGCTCGCACAGAACCGTCTGTAATATCCTATAACAAACAATATGTTTGCAGAACAAGATTGGAAGTGACATTTTTTCTATAAAACATATTACAGAATGCCATAAGGTGCTCCACAAGTACAAGCTTTCTTTTATTTATTAGTGTGAGAGCTGCTGAACAAGAAGCCTAAGTAGGGCATTTTGTTTGTCGTACAGATTTCCAGTTAGTCTGGAATCCTGCGCAAACATGAGCTGATCCACAATGTCATTGCCCACACCTTAAGCACCCACATGTCTTCACACTTTGATTATCATTCCACTAACACTCTGTCTCCACCCAAAACTTCCACACCTCTAGTTTCCCTCTCCCCTGACTCTCAATCTAAAAAAAGGTCTCGACCTAAAATGTCATCTATTCCTTTCCTTCAGAGATATGTTGCCTGACCCGCTGAGTTACTCCAGCACTCTGTGAAACGTCACCTATCCATGTTCTCCACAGATGCTGCCTGACACGCTGAGTTACTCCAGCACTCTGTGAAACGTCACCTATCCATGTTCTCCACAGATGCTGCCTGACCCGCTGAGTTACTCCAGCACTCTGTGAAACGTCACCTATCCATGTTCTCCACAGATGCTGCCTGACCCGTTGAGTTACTCCAGCACTCTGTGAAACGTCACCTATCCATGTTCTCCAGAGATGCTGCCTGACCCGCTGAGTTACCCCAGCACTTAATGTCTGTATGTGAATGAATGAATAAGTGAATACGTTTAATGGCTAAGTATGCATATACAAGGAATGTGCCTTGGTGCTCCGCTCACAAATGACAACACATACAGTTAACAATTAAGAGTAAAGCATAAACACATCAAAACAATAAGGATACAACATTACGGTCTAAACAAGTGGGTCTAAACAAGTACGGTCTACACCAGAGCAAAAAAGAAACTACAGACTTTGGTTATTGAGTAGAACTATCACTCGTGGAAACAAGCAGTGTTTATGTCTGGCTGTGGCTGCTTTGACAGTCCGGAGTGGCCTTCCAGAGGGAAGTGCTACAAAGAGTTTGTGACCAGCACCTGCAGTTGCTTGTTTCCATTCTGAATCTGTCATCTTCCATTTCCAACTGCTCCCTCTTCTTCCAACTCCACCCTCTCTTCTCATCCAGCTTCCTACCACCTGAGTAATTTAGTTCTTGCTCTCAGTTTTAGTTTAGTTTAGTTTAGGTTAGAGATACCGCGTGGAAACAGGCCCTTCGGCCCACCGAGTCCACACTGACCAGCGATCCCCGCACACTAACACTATCCCACACACTAGGGACAATTTACATTTATACCAAGCCAATTAACTTACAAACCTGCACGTCTTTGGAGTGTGGGAGGAAACCGAAGATCTCGGAGAAAACCCACGCAGTTACAGGGAGAACGTACAAACTCCGTACAGACAGCACCCGTAGTCAGGATGGAACCCAGGTCTCTGGCACTGCAAGCGCTGTACGGCAGCAACTCTACCGCTGCGCCACCGTTCTTGAGCATCACTAGTTTTCTTTGCCTGGACATTGGTGCCTGTGTCTATGCCTTCAGTAATGGGAAGAGATTGGGAGGTCAGGGTTTGTTTTCTCTGAATCTGCCCGAGACGGTGATAGGGAAAATTTCTCCCCGACATTATATTTTGTTAAATGTGAATCATATGCAGAACTAAAGAGATTTATAATCCAGAATGACATGGCTGAATTTAGTTGCATTTCCCCATCTCCAACAATAATGAATGCTGGCACAAGGAACTGCAGGTGCTGGAATATTGAGCAAAACACAAAGTGCTGGAGAAACTCAGTGGACTAAATGGACAGACATGAAAACCCTTCTGCAGACTGATAGTGGATGTGTAGAGAGTCACCGAGTCACCGAGTGATACAGCGTGGAAACAGACCCTCCGGCCCAACTTGTCTACACCGACCAACATGTCCCATCTCCACTACTGCCCCTTGCCTGCATTTCGTCCATATAGCACTAAACCTGTCCTATCCATGTACCTGTGTAAATGTCTCTCAACGTTGCGATATTTCCTGCCTCAACTACCTCCTCCAGTCTACTATGAAGATGGGATTTTGTTTCCAGTAGAGTGATGCGGTGGCTTTGACTTCTCATGCTGTTGTGACAGCTGGAACAGTAGATCAGATGTGAGGTTCTGTGGAAATACCCCCCATGTTATACAATTCACATCCTATCCACACTCTGTCATCCATCTCCTGTAGAACTCAAAGGTAGACACAAAATGCTGGAGTAACTCAGCGGGACAGGCAGCATCTGGGGAGAAAATAGGTGCAGGAGGAGGCCATTCGCCCTTCGAGCCAACACCACCATTCAATGTGATCATGGCTGATCATTCTCAATCAGTACCCCGTTCCTGCATTCTCCCCATACCCCCTGACTCCACTATCCTTAAGAGCTCTATCTAGCTCTCTCTTGAATGCATTCAGAGAATTGGCCTCCACTGCCTTCTGAGGCAGCGAATTCCACTGAGGCAGCGAAGAAAAGCTTTTCCTCATCTCCGTTCTAAATGGCCTACCCCTTATTCTTAAACTGTGACCCCTGGTTCTGGACTCCCCCAACATTGGGAACATGTTTCCTGCCTCTAACGTGTCCAATCCCATTAATAATCTTATACGTTTCGATAAGATCCCCTCTCATCCTTGTAAATTCCAGTGTATACAAGCCTAGTCGCTCCAGTCTTTCAACATATGACAGTCCCGCCATTCCGGGAATTAACCTAGTAAACCTACGTTGCACGCCCTCAATAGCAAGAATATCCTTCCTCAAATTTGGAAACCAAAACTGTACACAGTACTCCAGGTGTGGTCTCACTAGGGCCCTGTACAACTGCAGAAGGACCTCTTTGCTCCTATACTCAACTCCTCTTGTTAAAAAGGCCAACATTCCATTGGCTTTCTTCACTGCCTGCTGTACCTGCATGTTTCCTTTCAGCGACTGATGCACTAGGACACCCAGATCTCGTTGTACGTCCCCTTTTCCTAACTTGACACCATTCAGATAATAATCTGCCTTCCTATTCTTACCACCAAAGTGGATAACCTCACACTCTTATTCCCCTTAGAATCTTTCCTCATCGTTGGGATAAATTGATCCTGCAACTTCTGCATTATTCCCAGGAATACCTGCCATTGCTGTTCCACCGTCTTCCCTGCTAGGGCCTCCTTCCAGTCAATTCTGGCCAGCTGCTGCCTTATGCCTCTGTAATCCCCTTTGCTATACTGTAATACTGACACTTCCGATTTTCCCTTCTCCCTCTCAATTGGTAGAGTAAAACTTATCATATTGTGATCACTGCCTCCTAATGGCTCTTTTACCTCGAGTCCTCTTATCAGATCAGGTTAACTGTTTACTGTTTCTGTCCAACTGTTTCTTAAACGATGGGATAGTCCCAGCCTCAACTACCTCCTCTGGCAGCTTGGTCCATACACCCACCACCCTTTGTGTGAGAATGTCACCTCTCGGATTCCTATTAAATCTTTCCCCCTTTACCTGAAAAGTTCCTGAATTAGTATGGGATAATTTGCGTACTTTCAGGCATCTCTGTCTAATCATTAAAAAGCACACTCACAGAAAGCACAGGGTGAAATCTCCCTGGTAATATTTGCAGCAGTACCTCCTGTGCAAGGTTTGAGTGGGGTTATTGATAGGGAACATTTCTCCCCCACATTACTTTTTGCTAAGTGTGGATGGTCAATGAGCCATTCAGCTATAGAGCTTCATTACTCTTGATAACGATCTAATGCACACTGCATTAGAGAATCACTTTAATTCATGGCTGATCTTTATAACATTGCAGTTCACAATCCATTGAATGAAACACTTGATTTAAAAAGGCAATTACAATATTAATATAATTGGTTACTTCACGCCATCCAACATATTTTAACAAGTCAATCGTTGCGGGCAATATTGTCTTCTAGATGCATATACAGCATAGACAGAGAGAAAAGGAGCTCAGATTGAGATGCACAAGTGCCAATCAACTTGTTTTAGGTGTAATGGCAATTAGTTGCTTGCATCAAAGGATTAGACACAGGATACAGAAGTGATTTGTCTGCCACAATTAATCAGCTAAATGCATGTTGCAACAGCTTTCCAAGCGTTAAAATAATCAACATTTTGTGCATCTTCTCAATCACTTCCAGAGACATCTCCGGGTGATTCAGTGAAAAGTGGAAGTGGAAGTAGGCATGGGCGTGGACCGGGCCATGACTGCTTGGATTAGATCAGGAGGTGGTGAGGTGGTGGGTGCAGGCAATGGGAACATTGACCATGTACACAAATTGGAAGCTTGTGACACACGGAGCCCCACAGGGAGAAGTCTAAGAGACATCATAGTCTGAGTGATACAGTGTGGAAACAGGCCCTTCCACCCAACTTGCCGAAATGTCCCAGCTACACTAGTCCCACCTGCCTGCATTTGATCCATATCCAAACCTGTCCTATCCGTGGACCTGTCTAAATGTTTCTTAAACATTACAATAGCACCTACCTCAACCACCTCCTCTGACAGCTCGTTCCATACGCCCACCACCCCTTGTGTAAAAAAGTTACTCCTCAGGTTCCTATTAAATCTTTCTCCCCTCACCTTAAACCTATGTCCTCTAGTTCTCGATTCCCCTACTCTGGGCAAGAGACTCAGTACCTCAGCCTGATTTATTCCTCTCATGACTTTGTACACCTCTATAAGATCACCTTCATAAATGCAAGTATTTACTAAACACCAAGAACTTGCAAAGTGCAGATGAACAGTGAGATTTAGGGCTCCAAGTACAGAAATCACTAAACGCTAGTGGGTAGGCACAAAACAATTAATTAAAGGCTAATGGAATATTGACCTTTATCTCAAGGGGCTGGGAAGAAAAGGAGAAGAATTTCCAGTGCATCTGGTTAGGTACGGTGTACTGAAACCGTGAAGTTTCAGAATGGCACACAGACTAAACAGGTTGATAATGAGGGTAAGTTACATGAACTGCCAAATATAAAAGATAAAGAATGATCTAGCCAAAGTATTCACCATGATTAAAAGATTGCATTTCATGGAGGAATCCAGGCCTTTCCTCAGATTGAACCTCTTCCTTACGCAGTCGGGGGTAATTTACAGTGGTATGTTAACCTATAAACTCGCACGTCACTGGCAATCATTTGTAAGTCATAGGAACAGAAGTAGGCCATTTGGCCCATTGAGTCCACTCCGCCATGTGAAAGGAAACCGGAGCATCCAGAGTTAAGTCAGACAAGCACAGGGAGAACTTACAAACTCCACAAAGAAAGCATCCAAGGTCAGGACTAATCCCAGGTCATGGAACCTGTGAGGCAGCAACTCTGGAAGCTATTCTACCAGGCAGCTTGGGACTGCAGATGGAAGAGGGAAGATGATATCTCCTTGAATCAAGTGATACTGATAGCCATATCAGGTTAGGTTCCGTTACATCTGCTTGTTATTCATATCCCCTGAATCATGGGACACAACCTGCATGTCAGTGAATGTGGTGACTCCTCTCAAGGTGCCCGCTTTCAAGTTTTTAAGTTGATGATGAAGGAAAATGAAAACAAATCATTCGCTGAGAGGAAGGATTCAAATACAAATGGACAGCTGGAAAGGGTGCAGAGAGAATTCAATACCACATTGCCAGGATTCAAGGGCTTGAGCTATTTGCAGAGGTTGGCCAGGCCAGGAGTTAATTCCTTGGAGCGCAGGAAGGTGATCTTATACAGGTGTACAAAATCATGAGGGGAACAGATAGGATAAATGCAGATAGTTCCTCTGTCCCTCTCTTCCCCTCCTCCTTCCCAGTTCTCCCTCTATCTTCCTGACTCCACCTATATCCTTCCTTTGTCCCGCCCCCTGACATCAGTCTGAAGAAGGGTCTCGACCCGAAACGTCACCCATTGCATCTTAACAGCAGGGGGACAAACATTCTGGCAGGCAGGTTTGCTAGTGTGACACCTGTGGCTTTAAACTAAGTAGTGGGGGGGAGGGGTTAACAAATTGTGAATATGAAGATGAGGTAAAAGGGAATACAGGAGATATTGCAAAAGACTCTCGGAAGAATGGGAACAGAAGTTCTAGAGGGGAAAAGAAATTAAGGGCAGGGCCAATTGTGAACGATGTGAGAGGGGAGGTAAATACAGAAGTTAAAGTGTTGTACTTAAATGCGCGTAGTATAAAAAATAAAGTGGATGAGCTTGAGGCTCAGTTAGTCATGGGCAAGTATGATGTTGTAGGGATCACTGAGACATGGCTACAAGAGGACATGGGCTGGGAACTGAATATTCAGGGGTATACAACGTATAGAAAAGACAGACAGGTGGGCAGAGGGGGTGGGGTTGCTCTGATGGTAAGGAATGATATTCATTCCCTTGCAAGGGGTGACATAGAATCAGGAGATGTTGAATCAGTATGGATAGAAATGAGAAATTGTAAGGGTAAAAAGACCCTAATGGGAGTTATCTATAGGCCCCCAAACAGTAGCCTCGACATAGGGTGCAAGTTGAATCAGGAGATAAAATTGGCGTGTCAAAAATGTAATGCTACAGTGGTTATGGGAGATTTCAACATGCAGGTAGACTGGGAAAATCAGGTTGGAAATGGACCCCAGGAAAGAGAGTTTGTAGAGTGCCTTCGAGATGGATTCTTAGAACAGCTTGTACTGGAGCCTACCAGGGAGAAGGCAATTCTGGATTTAGTGTTGTGTAATGATCCTGATCTGATAAGGGGACTAGAGGTAAAAGAACCATTAGGAGGCAGTGATCACAACATGATAAGTTTTACTCTGCAAATGGAAAGGCAGAAGGGAAAATCGGAAGTGTCGGTATTACAGTATAGCAAAGGGGATTACAGAGGCATGAGGCAGGAGCTGGCCAAAATTGATTGGAATGAGGCCCTAGCAGGGAAGACGGTAGAACAGCAATGGCAGGTATTCCTGGGAATAATGCAGAGGTTGCAGGATCAATTTATTCCAAAGAGGTGGAAAGACTCTAAGGGGAGTAAGAGACACCTGTGGCTGACAAGGGAAGTCAGGGACAGCATAAAAATTAAGGAGAGGAAGTATAACATAGCAAAGAAGAGTGGGAAGACAGAGGATTGGGACTCTTTTAAAGAGCAACAAAAGTTAACTAAAAAGGCAATACGGGGAGAAAAGATGAGGTACGAGGGTAAACTAGCCAATAATATAAAGGAGGATAGCAAAAGTTTTTTTAGGTACGTGAAGAGGAAAAAAATAGTCAAGGCAAATGTGGGTCCCTTGAAGACAGAAGCAGGGGAATTTATTATGGGGAACAAAGAAATGGCAGACGAGTTAAACCGTTACTTTGGATCTGTCTTCACTGAGGAAGATACACACAATCTCCCAAATGTTCTAGGGGCCGGAGAACCTAGGGTGATGGAGGAACTGAAGGAAATCCACATTAGGCAGGAAATGGTGTTGGGTAGACTGATGGGACTGAAGGCTGATAAATCCCCAGGGCCTGATGGTCTGCATCCCAGAGTACTTAAGGAGGTGGCTCTAGAAATAGTGGAAGCATTGGAGATCATTTTTCAATGTTCTATAGATTCAGGATCAGTTCCTGTGGATTGGAGGATAGCAAATGTTATCCCACTTTTTAAGAAAGGAGGGAGAGAGAAAACGGGTAATTATAGACCAGTTAGTCTGACATCAGTGGTGGGGAAGATGCTGGAGTCAATTATAAAAGACGAAATTGCTGAGCATTTGGATAGCAGTAACGGGATCATTCCGAGTCAGCATGGATTTACGAAGGGGAAATCATGCTTGACAAATCTACTGGAATTTTTTGAGGATGTAACTAGGAAAATTGACAAGGGAGAGTCAGTGGATGTGGTGTACCTCGACTTTCAGAAAGCCTTCGACAAGGTCCCACATAGGAGATTAGTGGGCAAAATTAGGGCACATGGTATTGGGGGTAGGGTACTGACATGGATAGAAAATTGGTTGACAGACAGAAAGCAAAGAGTGGGGATAAATGGGTCCCTTTCGGAATGGCAGGCAGTGACCAGTGGGGTACCGCAAGGTTCGGTGCTGGGACCCCAGCTATTCACGATATACATTAATGACTTAGACGAAGGGATTAAAAGTACCATTAGCAAATTTGCAGATGATACTAAGTTGGGGGGTAGTGTGAATTGTGAGGAAGATGCAATAAGGCTGCAGGGTGACTTGGACAGGCTGTGTGAGTCGGCGGATACATGGCAGATGCAGTTTAATGTAGATAAGTGTGAGGTTATTCACTTTGGATGTAAGAATAGAAAGGCAGATTATTATCTGAATGGTGTCAAGTTAGGAGGAGGGGGAGTTCAACGAGATCTGGGTGTCCTAGTGCATCAGTCAATGAAAGGAAGCATGCAGGTTCAGCAGGCAGTGAAGAAAGCCAATGGAATGTTGGCCTTCGTAACAAGAGGAGTTGAGTATAGGAGCAAAGAGGTCCTTCTACAGTTGTACCGGGCCCTGGTGAGACCGCACCTGGAGTACTGTGTGCAGTTTTGGTCTCCAAATTTGAGGAAGGATATTCTTGCTATGGAGGGCGTGCAGCGTAGGTTCACTAGGTTAATTCCCGGAATGGCGGGACTGTCGTATGTTGAAAGGCTGGAGCGATTGGGCTTGTATACACTGGAATTTAGAAGGATGAGGGGGGATCTTATTGAAACATATAAGATAATTAGGGGATTGGACACATTAGAGGCAGATAACATGTTCCCAATGTTGGGGGAGTCCAGAACAAGGGGCCACAGTTTGAGAATAAGGGGTAGGCCATTTAGAACGGAGATGAGGAAGAACTTTTTCAGTCAGAGGGTGGTGAAGGTGTGGAATTCTCTGCCTCAGAAGGCAGTGGAGGCCAGTTCGTTGGATGCTTTCAAGAGAGAGCTGGATAGAGCTCTTAAGGATAGCGGAGTGAGGGGTATGGGGAGAAGGCAGGAACGGGGTACTGATTGAGAGTGATCAGCCATGATCGCATTGAATGGCGGTGCTGGCTCGAAGGGCTGAATGGCCTACTTCTGCACCTATTGTCTGTTGTCTATTGTCATTCCTTCTCTCCTGAGATGCTGCCTGACCTGCTGAGTTACTCCAGCATTTTGTGGATAAATGCACACAATCTTTTACCCAAAGTAGAAGAATCAAGAACCAGAGGACACGGGTTTACAGAGAGAGGAGAAAGAATGAATAGGAATCTGAGGGGCAACTTTTCCACACAGAGGGTGGTGGGTAAATGGAATGAGCTGCCAGAGGAGGTAGTTGAGACAAGCACTATAACAACATTTAAAAGGCATTTGGACAGGTACATGGACAGGAAAGGTTTAGAAGGATTTGGGCCAAACGCAGGCAGGTGGGACTAGCTTAGATGGGGCATCTTGGTATGGACGCGTTCACTGTGCAGTTGCATATGTCACAGATAAAGCACCATTGACTACTGAAGGCTTACAGAAACATTGTTTTTCAGGCTAAAAGATTGAGAGATATGGTGGAAAACTGAACAACTGGTGAAGAGTTTTTGAAATCTAATCGTGTTTTCCAAATCCTCAAAAGCCACATCTAATAGTCCAGAATGTACTGGAATACTCCACAACTCCACATGTTTCTGTGGAGAGCAAATACAGAGGCTTCTCAGTGACCACTGATCAGAATTAGAATGCTTTGAGGATAAAGTGAGATAAACCAGTTTAGTTCAGTTTCGTTTCATTTGGAGTTACAGCATGGAAACAGGCCCTTCAGTCTACCTGGTCCTCATTGACAAGCACTCACCCCATACACTAACACTGTCCTACACACTAGGGACCATTTACAATCTTTACTGAAGCTAATTAACCAACAAACCTGTTCGTCTTTGGAGAGGAAACCAGAGATCCAGACAACAGAGATCTGAGAAAACCCACGCAGGTCACGGGGGAGAACTTACAAACTCTGTACAGGCAGCCCCCTTAGTCACGATTGAACCCGGGTCTCTGTAAGGCAGCGATTTTACCAATTCACTATTGTGCTGCCCTGAATCTAAAAGCAGAGAACATTAGTTTAAGGTGGGAGGGGAAAGATTCAATAGGAACCCTAACCATAGGTTGTAAGATGTAGAGGAGGGATGGGAGAGAATGAAAGGTGTTTGGGGTTATGGGGAGAAGGCAGGAGAATGAGGTTGAGAGGGAGAGATAGATCAGCCATGACTGGTTGGCAGAGTAGACTTGATGGGCCGAATGGCCTAATTCTTCTCCTATCACTTACCTTATGAAAGTGATGTGATGGAATGCGGAGGGAAGCTTGCTGGACAAGGATGTGATGGAGATGGGTACCAGGGTCAGCGAACAATGACAGACACATCGGAGGAGTAGGGGGGAGTCGAGCGGTGAGGAAGATGTGGTGAGGACAGGAGCTGGACATAAATAGGAGTCGTCAAATAAAACCTGGTTATTCTGACAAAACAGAGCTGAGTACTGAAAACGTGAGATGCATGGATGGAATTAAATTGTTGAATTAAATGTGTGATGCAGAAGGGTGGAAGGTGTAAAGTTATAAGTGGGGTGTTGTACCTCAAGTTGTCAATGGGCTTCTCTGAACAGATGGCCAAGCACAGTGGGAGTGGGTAGAGAAGACAATAGACAATAGGTGCAGGTGGAGGCCATTTGGCCCTTCGAGCCAGCACCACCATTCAATGTGATCATGGCTGATCATTCTCAATCAGTACCCCATTCCTGCCTTCTCCCCATACCCCCTGACTCCGCTATCATTAAGAGCTCTATCTAGCTCTCTCTTGAATGCATTCAGAGAATTGGCCTCCACAGCCTTCTGAGGCGGAGATTTACAACTCGCTGACTGAAAAAGTTTTTCCTCGCCTCCGTTGTAAATGGCCTACCCCTTATTCTTAAACTGTGGCCCCTGGTTCTGGACTCCCCCAACATTGGGAACATGTTTCCTGCCTCTAGCGTGTCCAATCCCTTAATAATCTTATATGTTTCAATAAGATCCCCTCTCATCCTTCTAAATTCCAGTGTATACAAGCCTAGTCGTTCCAGTCTTTCAACATACGACAGAACCGCCATTCCGGGAATTAACCTAGTAAACCTACGCTGCACACTCTCAATAGCAAGAATGTCCTTCCTCAAATTTGGAGACTAAAACTGCACACAGTACTCCAGGTGCGGTCTCACTAGGGCCCTGTACAACTGCAGAAGGACCTCTTTGCTGCTATACTCAATTCCTCTTGTCATAAAGGCCAACATGCCATTAACTTTCTTGTAAATAAAGTAAAATAAAGTAACAGCAATTGTCATCACACTTGTGGATTTAACAGATTTGTTATTCAAAGCTGTCGCATAAACTACATTTGGTTTTCTCAAGTGGGCCATACAGTGTTCACTAAAGGGCAGGATGTTCTGGTAAATTGCCTGGTTAGTGTTTGCGATCCTAGATAACAGGTTGGGATGCATCACAGCTTGGTTTGGGAACAGCTCCATCCAAGATTGCTAGAAATTGCAGCGAAATGCACCCTGTCCACTCGTTCTTCTCCCCTCTTCCATCGGGCAAAAGGTACAGAAGTGTGAAAACGCACACCTCCAGATTCAGAGACAGTTTCTTCCCAGCTGTTATCAGGCAACTGAACCATCCCACCACAACCAGAGAGCAGTGCTGAACTACTATCTACCTCATTGGTGACCCTCGGACTATCCTTGATCGGACTTTGTTGGCTTTACCTTGCACTAAACGTTATTCCCTTATCCTGTATCTGTACACTGTGGACGGCTCGATTGTAATCATGTATTGTCTTTCCGCTGACTGGTTAGCGCGCAACAAAAGCTTTTCACTTACACTTACACCTCGATACATGTGACAATAAACAAAAATAAACTGAAACTGAGGTAGCAAGGAGATAAAGTACTGGTGTTAGGTCACCTGTGGTTGCACAGGGAGGTCCATCGGAAGTGCAGTGGGCATGAGTAAACACATGAGAATGAACCAGAGCATCCTGGAGGGAAGAGTCCCATCAGGGTGCTGAAAGGGAGAGATGTCCCTGATGGTGCCATCATTCTGACGGTGCTAAATTGTATGGAGGACAATCCATTAAAAGTCAAGACCTATGAGGAGGGAGATATGAGCATGAGTAAAGTGTTGGAATTTAATACAGAGAAGTGTGAGGTGTTACATTTTGGGACGTTCAACAAGGGCAGGACCTACACAGAGAATGGTAGGCCTCTGGGGAGTGTTGTAGAGCAGAGGGATCTAGGAGTACAGGTGCATGGTTCCTTGAAGGTGGAGTCACTGGTGGATAAGGTGGTCAAAAAGGCTTTTGGCACATCAGTCAGAGCATAGAATATAGAAGTTGGGGGTATCACAAAATGCTGGAGTAACTCAGCAGGTCAGGCAGCATCTAGGAGAGAGGGAACGGGTGACGATTCGGGTCGAGACCCTTCTTCAGACTGATGTCAGGGGGGCGGGACAAAGAAAGGATATAGGTGGAGACAGGAAGACAGTGGGAGAACTGGGAAGGGGGAGGGGAAGAGAGAGACAGAGGAACTATCTAAAGTTGGAGAAGTCAATGTTCATACCGCTGGGCTGCAAGCTGCCCAAACGAAATATGAGGTGCTGTTCCTCCAATTTCCAGTGGGCCTCACTATGGCACTGGAGGAGGCCCATGACAGAAAGGTCAAACTGGGAGTGGGAGGGGGAGTTAAGTGCTCAGCCACCAAGAGATCAGGTTGGTTAAGGCGGACTGAGCGAAGATGTTGAACGAAATAATCGCCGAGCCTGCGTTTGGTCTCGCCGATGTAGCGAAATTGACATCTAGAGCAGTAGATACAATAGATGAGGTTGGAGGAGGTGCAGGTGAACCTCTGTCTCACCTGGAAAGGCTGTTTGGGTCCTTGGATGGAGTTGAGGGGGGAGGTAAAGGGACAGGTGTTGCATCTCCTGCAGTTGCAGGGGAAAGTGCCCGGGGATGGGGTGGTTTGGGTAGGAAGGGACGAGTGGACCAAGGAGTTACGGAGGGAACGGTCTCTGCGGAACGCAGAAAGGGGAGGGGATGGGAAGATATGGCCAGTGGTGGGGTCCCGTTGTAAGTGACGGAAATGTTGGCGGATGATTTGTTGGATACGCTGGCTGGTGGGATGGAAGGTGAGAACGAGGGGGATTCTGTCCTTGTTATGAATGGGAGGAGGGGGAGCAAGAGCGGAGCTGCAGGATGTAGAAGAGACCCTAGTGAGAGCCTCATCTATAATGGGGGAGGGGAAGCCACTTTTCCTGAAGAATGAGGACATCTCTGATGCCCTAGTGTGGAACACCTCACCCGGGCGCAGATGCGGCGTAAATGGAGGAATTGGGAGTACGGGATATACTTTTTGCAGGAGACCAGGTGGGAAGAGGTGTAGTCCAGATAGCTGTGCGAGTCAGTGGCTTTGTAGTAGATGTCAGTCACTAGTTTGTCTCCTGTGATGTAGATGGTGAGGTCCAGAAACGGTAGGGAGATATCGGAGATAGTCCAAGTATATTTAAGAGCAGGATGGAAATTGGAAGTGAAGTGTATGAAGTCAGTGAGTTCTGCATGGGTACAAGAGGTAGCACCAAAGCAGTCGTCAATGTAGCGGAGGTAGAATTCGGGGATGGGGCCGGTGTACGTCTGGAACAGGGATTGTTCGACGTACCCGACAAAGAGGCAGGCATTGCTAGGGCCCGTGCGAGTGCCCATAGCATAGAAGTTGGGAGGTCATGTTGCACATGTATAAGACATTGGTGAGACCGCATCTGGACTATTATGTTCAGTTCTGGGCACCATGTTATAGGAAATATATTGTCAAGCTTGAAAGGGTTCAGAGAAGATTTACAAGGATGTTGCCAGGACTAGAGGCTGTGAGCTATAGGGAGAGGCTGAGTCGGCTGGGTCTCTATTTCTTGGAGCGCAGGAGGATGAGAGGTGATCTTATAGAGATGTAAATCATGAGAGGAATAGATCGTGTAGATGCACAGAGTCTCTTGCCCAGAGTATTGGAATTAAGGACCAAAGGGCATAGGTTCAAGGTGAAAGAATCTCAGAGGTAACCTTTTTGCAGAAAAGGTGGTGGGTGCATGGAACAAGCTGCCAGAGGAGGTAGTTGAGGCTGGGACTATCCCAACGTTTAAGAAACAGTTAGACAAGCACATGGATAGGACAGGTTTGGAAGGATATGGACCAAGTGCAGGCAGGTGGGACTAGTGTAGATGGGACATGTTGGCCGTTGTGGGCAACCTCAGCCTGTTTCCACGCTGTATCACTATGACTCTAAAACCCTGTTGTTGGTCCATTGAGGAGAGAGAGGGCAGTAGCAGAAATGGAGGGAATCAAATAAAGATGTTGAGGATAGACACACAAAGTGCTGGAGTAACTCAGCAGCTCACGCAGCATCTCTGCAGAAAAAGGATGGGTGACGTTTTGGGTCGAGTCACTTCTTCAAACTCTTCAGGTTCAGTATGAAAAAGGGTCCCGACCCGAAACGTCACCCATTCCTTCTCTCCGGAGATGCTTCCTGACCCAGTGAGTTACTCCAGCACTCTGTGAAACATCACCTATCCATGTTCTCCAGAGATGCTGCCTGACCCACTGAGTTACTCCAGCACTCTGTGAAACATCACCTATCCATGTTCTCCACAGATGCTGCCTGACCCGCTGAGTTACTCCAGCACTCTGTGAAACGTCACCTATCCATGTTCTCCAGAGATGCTGCCTGACCCACTGAGTTACCGCAGCATTCTGTGAAACGTCACCTATCCATGTTCTCCAGAGATGCTGCCTGACCCACTGAGTTACTCCAGCACTCTGTGAAACATCACCTATCCATGTTCTCCACAGATGCTGCCTGACCCGCTGAGTTACCGCAGCATTCTGTGAAACGTCACCTATCCGTGTTCTCCAGAGATGCTGCCTGACCTGCTGAGTTACTCCAGCACTCTGTGAAACGTCGCCTGTCCATGTTCTCCACAGATGCTGCCTGACCCGCTGAGTTACTCCAGCACTCTGTGTTTGTCTTCTATGACTATGAAATCTGGATGGGAGCCCAGTAAAGAGGATGGGAAAAAAAGGACAGCTGCATCAAACAGGCAGAAGGAACTATTTCTACTTGCCCTACAATTGCCCTCAATTAATTTTATACTGCTAATTGAATAGTCAGTCTTTACTAATGAAGTTAATGGGTTAATTGTTTCAAGCTTCCAACGAAAAGGTAAGAGTTCAAAATCAGTTCAAACATTCCAGCCATACTGTAGATGCCCTAATCTTTTACTTCCTTTTGCTGCAAAGTGATTATTTTTAGTCATTTTTACAGAACGTTCCTCCATGCTTAGCTAAGCTGATTCCAGTTAACATATGTCTGCAGATTTTATTTATTCAGAGATATAGCATGGAAACAGGCCCTTTGGCCCACCGAGTCCGTGCCGACCAACGATCACCCCGTAAACCAGCACAATTGTACACATGAGAAACAATTTGCAAGCCAATGAACCTATAAACCTGCACATCTTTGGAATGTGGGAGGAAACTGGAGCACCTGGAGAAAACCCACGCAGGTCACGGGGAGAACGTACAAACTCCGTACCGACAGCACCCGTAGTGGGGATGGAACCCGGGCCCGTGGAACTGTAAGGCAGGAACTCTACCGCGACATCACCGTCGCAGATACCTCAACCCTGATTTTCATGGGTTCACAAGTTGTCTATTAAGTTAAATGCGTTCCCACAGAGGGTAAATATGTTCCCACAGAGGGTAAATATGTTCTCACAGAGGGTAAATATGTTCCCACAGAGGGTAAATATGTTCTCACAGAGGGTAAATATGTTCCTACAGAGGGTAAATATGTTCTCACAGAGGGTAAATATGTTCCCACAGAGGGTAAATATGTTCCCACAGAGGGTAAATACGTTCCCACAGAGGGTATATACGTTCTCACAGAGGGTAAATGTGCCTCCAGGACTTTTGTGAATTAACAAAGCTAAACAATAAACAAATCCAACCACAGAATATCCGCAATGCAAGATTGTTGGACTCACCTCGAGTCTTGGTGCTATATAAACTCACAGAGTCAAGGGGAAAGTTTAAAGGAGATGTGTGGGGCAAGTTTTTTTAAAACGCAGAGTGGTGGGAGCCTGGAACACACATGGGGGTGGTGGTGGAGGCAGAAACGAGAATGCTTTTTAAAAGACTCTGAGATAGGGACATAGAACTGCAGGGAATAGAGGGATATGGATCATGTACAGGCAGATGAGATCAGTTTAACTTGACATAATGTTTGACGCAAACATTGTGGGCAGAGGGTTTGTTTCTGTGCTGCACTGTTCTATGTTCTAAACATCCTTTGGAATATCAACCAATATCCTTTTGTTTCATTCTTGCAATCTGAAGCTCATGAGTACTTAAATTCCTCTCTGGTAGAGTAATACTTACTAGCGACTGCCCCATACACTAGTTCTATACTACACACTGGGGACAGTTTACAGAAGCCAAATGACCAACAGACCCACACATCTTTGGAGTGTGGGGGGAAACCAGAGCACCCAGGGGAAACCTACACGGTCACAGGGAGAACGTGCAAACTCCACACACAGACCACCGGGGGGTAATTGGGGGAAACTTTTTTCAATCTCTTACCTCGACAGAGATGAGATTTTTCTCCGTGTCGTATCTCCGTCCACACTGCGGCCTAACATCGAGGAGTTGGCAGCCTTTACCGGAGACCGGCCCGGCGTTTCATGCCGTGGGTGCGGCGCGGACTTTGACATCGCAGAGCTTGCGATCCTTTGCCAGGGATCGACTGTGGAGAGCCCCAACCGCGGAGCCTATGGACTTTAACATCGCGAAGCCCGCGGTCTCTGGTAAGAGGCCGACTCGGGAGCTTCATGCTGTGGAGTTTCAACCGTCCCGACGCGGGGAGTTTCAATCTTGCCAGGCAAGGACTTCGGGCAGTCGGCAGCGGCAACTGCGGATGGTTTAACAGCCCCGACCGCGGGTGAACAAAGAGGAAGGTGATTGAACTTTATTACCTTCCATCACAATGAGGAATGTGGAATCCGCTGTGGTGGATGTTTATGTTACATTTTACTTTATGTGGCTGTGTGTCTTGTTGCTTTTCACTTTGTATGGCTGTATGGTAACTCAAATTTCACTGTACCTTAATTTGTACATGTGACAATAAATTGATCTTGAACTCTTGAGACAGCACCCAAAGTCAGGATCGAACCAGGGCCTTTGGCTGCGCCACTGTGCTGTGGAGGAGTGCACAAAGTGGGCCAGTCGGCAGGTGGGACGACTGTAGATGGGACATGTTAGTTGGCGTGGACAAGTTGGGCTGAAGGGCCTGTTTCCGTGCTGTGTGACTCTATCACCGGTCAAAAAGGCATATGGGTTACTGGCCTTCATTAGCCGGGGCATCGAATATAAAAGTAGGGGGGTAATGATGGAATTGTACAGAACACTGGTGAGGCCGCAGCTGGAGTATTGTGTACAGTTCTGGTCACCACATTATAGAAAGGATGTGATAGCTTTGGAGAGGGTGCAGAGGAGATTCACCAGGATGCTGCCAGGGATGAAGGGCCTCGGCTATGAGGAGAGACTGAGCAGACTGGGATTGTTTTCCCTGGAGCAGAGAAGGCTGAGAGGGGACATGATCGAGGTGTACAAGATCATGAGGGGCATAGATAAGGTAGATGGCGGGGAACTTCTTCCACTGGTGGAAGGTTCAACAACGAGGGGACATAGATACAGGGTAAGGGGAAGGAGGTTTCGGGGGGCTGTGAAAAAGAACTTTTTCACCAATAGGGTGGTTGGAGTCTGGAACTCACTGCCTGGGGTGGTGGTGGAGGCGGGAACACTCACAACGTTTAAGAGGCATTTGGATGGGCACTTGAAATGCTACAACATTCAGGGCTACGGTCCAAATGCGGGAAAATGGGATTAAAATTACTGTGTTTGATAATGGGCGGCGCGGACACGATGGGCCGAAGGGCCTCTTTCTGTGCTGTAGGACTCTATGACTCTATGAAAGTCTCCAAGTTGTATGTCCTAGATCAGTGGTCTAACTGCATGTCCTAAAGACTTCCTAACATCCTGAGACCAAGAATGCTGTACATGTTGCTGTGAATAGTAACAGCACTAGGATTCTGCTGTGCCCAATACTTGCTCTTCCACAACGTGGATCCCTCTTGAGATCATCAGATTAAACAGAGGGCAGAATCAGACAATGTACAATGGATCCAGTGAAAGGGAAGATGGTTATCACTGGAGGTGAATCTCTTTACAAAGCCCGTTTCCAAAGCATGGTCTTCATCCCAATATGTTAAAGTTAAATTGACTCAATTTTTCAATTTTGACAGACCATTCTTCAGCATCTTGAACATGCTTCCTGGGGTGGTGGTTGGAGGCAGATACGATCTTGGTGTTTCAATAGACAATAGACAATAGACAATAGGTGCAGGAGTAGGCCATTCAGCCCTTCGAGCCAGCACCGCCATTCAATGCGATCATGGCTGATCACTCTCAATCAGTACCCCGTTCCTGCCTTCTCCCCATACCCCCTAACTCCGCTATCCTTAAGAGCTCTATCCAGCTCTCTCTTCAAAGCATCCAACGAACTGGCCTCCACTGCCTTCTGAGGCAGAGAATTCCACACCTTCACCACCCTCTGACTGAAAAGGTTCTTCCTCATCTCCGTTCTAAATGGCCTACCCCTTATTCTTAAACTGTGGCCCCTTGTTCTGGACTCCCCCAACATTGGGAACATGTTATCTGCCTCTAATGTGTCCAATCCCCTAATTATCTTATATGTTTCAATAAGATCCCCCCTCATCCTTCTAAATTCCAGTGTATACAAGCCCAATCGCTCCAGCCTTTCAACATACGACAGTCCCGCCATTCCGGGAATTAACCTAGTGAACCTACGCTGCACGCCCTCCATAGCAAGAATATCCTTCCTCAAATTTGGAGACCAAAACTGCACACAGTACTCCAGGTGCGGTCTCACCAGGGCCCGGTACAACTGTAGAAGGACCTCTTTGCTCCTATACTCAACTCTTGTTACGAAGGCCAACATTCCATTGGCTTTCTTCACTGCCTGCTGTACCTGCATGCTTCCTTTCATTGACTGATGCACTAGGACACCCAGATCTCGTTGAACTTCCCCTCCTCCTAACTTGACACCATTCAGATAATAATCTGCCTTTCTATTCTTGCTTCCAAAGTGAATAACCTCACACTTATCTACATTAAACTGCATCTGCCATGTATCCGCCCACTCACACAACCTGTCCAAGTCACCCTGCAGCCTTATTGCATCTTCCTCACAATTCACACTACCCCCCAACTTAGTATCATCTGCAAATTTGCTAATGGTACTTTTAATCCCTTCGTCTAAGTCATTAATGTATATCGTAAATAGCTGGGGTCCCAGCACCGAACCTTGCGGTACCCCACTGGTCACTGCCTGCCATTCCGAAAGGGACCCATTTATCCCCACTCTTTGCTTTCTGTCTGTCAACCAATTTTCTATCCATGTCAGTACCCTACCCCCAATACCATGTGCCCTAATTTTGCCCACTAATCTCCTATGTGGGACCTTGTCGAAGGCTTTCTGAAAGTCGAGGTACACCACATCCACTGACTCTCCCTTGTCAATTTTCCTAGTTACATCCTCAAAAAATTCCAGTAGATTTGTCAAGCATGATTTCCCCTTCGTAAATCCATGCTGACTCGGAATGATCCCGTTACTGCTATCCAAATGCTCAGCAATTTCGTCTTTTATAATTGACTCCAGCATCTTCCCCACCACTGATGTCAGACTAACTGGTCTATAATTACCCGTTTTCTCTCTCCCTCCTTTCTTAAAAAGTGGGATAACATTTGCTATCCTCCAATCCACAGGAACTGATCCTGAATCTATAGAACATTGAAAAATGATCTCCAATGCTTCCACTATTTCTAGAGCCACCTCCTTAAGTACTCTGGGATGCAGACCATCAGGCCCTGGGGATTTATCAGCCTTCAGTCCCATCAGTCTACCCAAAACCATTTCCTGCCTAATGTGGATTTCCTTCAGTTCCTCCATCACCCTAGGTTCTCCGGCCCCTAGAACATTTGGGAGATTGTGTGTATCTTCCTCAGTGAAGACAGATCCAAAGTAACGGTTTAACTGGTCTGCCATTTCTTTGTTCCCCATAATAAATTCCCCTGCTTCTGTCTTCAAGGGACCCACATTTGCCTTGACTATTTTTTTCCTCTTCACGTACCTAAAAAAACTTTTGCTATCCTCCTTTATATTATTGGCTAGTTTACCCTCGTACCTCATCTTTTCTCCCCGTATTGCCTTTTTAGTTAACTTTTGTTGCTCTTTAAAAGAGTCCCAATCCTCTGTCTTCCCACTCTTCTTTGCTATGTTATACTTCCTCTCCTTAATTTTTATGCTGTCCCTGACTTCCCTCGTCAGCCACAGGTGTCTCTTACTCCTCTTAGAGTCTTTCCGCCTCTTTGGAATAAATTGATCCTGCAACCTCTGCATTATTCCCAGGAATACCTGCCATTGCTGTTCTACCGTCTTCCCTGCTAGGGCCTCCTTCCAATCAATTTTGGCCAGCTCCTGCCTCATGCCTCTGTAATCCCCTTTGCTATACTGTAATACCGACAGTTCCGATTTTCCCTTCTGCCTTTCCATTTGCAGAGTAAAACTTATCATGTTGTGATCACTGCCTCCTAATGGCTCTTTTACCTCTAGTCCCCTTATCAGATCAGGATCATTACACAACACTAAATCCAGAATTGCCTTCTCCCTGGTAGGCTCCAGTACAAGCTGTTCTAAGAATCCATCTCGAAGGCACTCTACAAACTCTCTTTCCTGGGGTCCATTTCCAACCTGATTTTCCCAGTCTACCTGCATGTTGAAATCTCCCATAACCACCGTAGCATTACATTTTTGACACGGCAATTTTATCTCCTGATTCAACTTGCACCCTATGTCGAGGCTACTGTTTGGGGGCCTATAGATAACTCCCATTAGGGTCTTTTTACCCTTACAATTTCTCATTTCTATCCATACTGATTCAACATCTCCTGATTCTATGTCACCCCTTGCAAGGGAATGAATATCATTCCTTACCATCAGAGCAACCCCACCCCCTCTGCCCACCTGTCTGTCTTTTCTATACGTTGTGTACCCCTGAATATTCAGTTCCCAGCCCTGGTCCTCTTGTAGCCATGTCTCAGTGATCCCTACAACATCATACTTGCCCATGACTAACTGAGCCTCAAGCTCATCCACTTTATTTTTTATACTACGCGCATTTAGTGACTTTTGGATGGGCACATGGATATGCAGGGACATGCAGTGAAGAATGCTAATGGCATGTTGGCCTTCATAACGGGAGGTTTTGAGTATAGGAGTAAAGAGGTCCTTCTGCTGTTGTACAGGGCCCTGGTGAGACCACATCTGTAGTATTGTGTGCAGTTTTGGTCTCCCAATTTGAGGAAGGACATCCTTGCTATTGAGGCAGTGCAGCGTAGGTTCGCGAGGTTAATCCCTGTGATGGCGAGACTGTCATATGATGAAAGATTGGAAAGACTGGGCTTGTATTCACTGGAATTTAGGAGGAGAGGGGATCTTATGGAAACGTATAAAATTATAAAAGGACTGGACTGGACTGGACAAAAAGGACTGGACAACATTTTTTCCTGCAGGAAAAAATGTTCCCAATGTTGGGGGAGTCCAGAACCAGGGGCCACAGTCTAAGAATAAAGGGGAGGCCATTTATATATGAGATGAGAAAAAACTTTTTCACCCAAAGAGTTGTGAATTTGTGGAATTGCCACAGAAGGCAGGGGAGGCCGATTTACTGGATGAATTTAAAGGAAGGTTAGATAGAGCTCTGGGGGCTAGCGGAATCAAGGGATATGGGGAGAAGGCAGGCACGGGTTACTGATTGTGGATGATCAGCCATGATCACAATGAGGGCTCGAAGGGCCAAATGGCCTCCTCCTGCACCTATTTTCTATATGGATCATGTCAATTGGTCTTGGCATCATGTCCGGCACAGATAATGTGGGCTGAAGGGCCTGTTCCTGTGCTGTACTGTTCCATGTTCTTCACCTCCCTTACTGCTGTAAGCTTGCACATCATGCACAAAAGATATGAACACTGCCCAGTCCATCATGGGCTCTGACCTCCCCACCATCGAAGAGATTTACCGGAGTTGCTGCCTGAAAAAGGCAGCCAGCATCATCAGAGACCCACACTACCCTGACCACACACTTATTTCACCCCTGCCATTGGGAAGAAGGTACAGGAGCCTGAAAACTGTAACGTTCAGGTTCAGGAACAGCTTCTTCCCTACAGCCATTAGGCTATTAAACACTACAACTTCAAATAAGCTCTGAACTACAATAGACTTTTATTATTATTATTGCACTGTTATTGTTTGGTTGGTTATGTGTACATATGTGTATATATATATATCTATATATACGCACACATATGTATGCACACACACACACACATATATATGGTAAATATATGTAAGATCTCCGGTAAATATATGTGTACATGTGAGTATGTGAATATATATACACATACTGAACTTTTTCTTCGTTTATTATATTGTTTACAGTGCACTATATACATATATATTGTGTTGTGCTGCTGCAAGTAAGGATGTCATTGTTCTGTCTGGGACATCTGACAATGAACCACTCTTGCCTCTTGACCACTCCATGAGATTCCAGCACGGTATTTGGAACTGGACCAAGTTGGGCCCAAACCTCTTCTGCATTGGTGCAGCATCCTCTCCTCCCCCCTCCCCTCTGCTCCCCCTCCCCTCTCACTCCACCCCCCCTTCCTCCTCCCTCCCTCCTCCCCTCCCCCCCCTCCCCTCCCTCCACCCTTCCCCTCCCCCTCACTCCATCTCCCTCAACCCCCTTTATCCTCCCTCCTCCCCCTCCCTCCCTCCCCCCTCCCTCCCTTCCTAGGAGATAGATTTACACTTTAAATCTATAACACCGATTTCAACGAAACTTCTTCCATTAGCACCAAAGGGACGACAGTGAGTAAGGTGGGCATAAATTGTCGCGCTATCCTGTACCGTTTTGGCTGTAGTTCAGGAAGAAACAAACAAACAAGTATGTAGATGAGACCTCCACCCGTTATACTCGTGAAGTCAGTGAGAACACTGAAGAGCATAGAGTCATAGAATGAAACAGCGTGGAAACAGGCCCTTCAGCCTGGCCAACATGTCCCAGCTACAATAGTCCCACCTAGTCATAGATGGGCACAACATGGAAACAGGCCCTTTAACCCAACTTGCCCACACCGGCCAACATGTCCCAGCTACACTAGTCCCACCTAGTCATAGAGTGACACAGCATGGAAACAGGCCCTTCATAGAGTCATAGAGTGTCACAGCATGGAAACAGGCCCTTCAGCCTGGTCAACATGTCCCATCTACACTAGTCCCACCTGCCTGCGCTTGGTCCATATCTGTCTAAACCTGTCCTATCCATGTATCTATCTAATTGTTTCTTAAACATTGGGATAGTCCCAGCCTCAACTACCTCCTCTGGCAGCTCGTAACATATACCCACCACCCTTTGTGTGAAAAATTTACCCCCTCAGATTCCTATTAAATCTTTCCCCCTTCACCTTAAGCCTATGTCCTTTGGTCCTCGACCTTCACCTTAAGCCTAAGTCCTTTGGTCATCGATACCCTTCACCTTAAGCTCATGTCCTCTGGTCCTCGATCCCCTTTACCTTAAACCCATGTCCTTTGGTCCTCGACCTTCATGTGAATCCATCGTTGGCTTATCCATAGAGTGGATGGGGAAGCTCAGGAATATTGCAAGTTGTTAAAGTGATGGTTTAAAGTGGTTGATGGAGGCTCAGCACTTGAAGCCATTTTCCCAGTGACGATGCTGCCAAGTATTGACGGCATGAAACGCAGCCAAGTTTGTTGCATGGCTGCTTATAGAACTTGTGTTACTGCAAACCTTTGAGTTATCCAACCTTGTTCAAGATATATCAATGCCCCAAACACAATGACAATCATTCATGGAGACTCAAGGAACTGCAGATGCTGGGACCTTGAGCTGGAGGAACTCACCGGGTCAGGTAACATCTATGGAGAGAATGGACAGGCAACGTTTTGGGTTCGGATCCTTCTTCAAACCTGAAGAAGAATCCTGACCCAAAACGTCACCTACCCATTTCCTCACAGATGCTGCCTGACCCACTGAGTTAGAAATATGGAACAGTACAGCACAGGAATGGGCTCTTCGGCCCACAATGTTTGTGCCAAACATGACACCACATAAACTGCTTTCATCTTTCTCCTGTACCACAGGAGGTTGAGGGGAGATCTTATAGAGGTGTATAAAATCATGGGAGGAATAGATTGGGTAGACGCACAGAGTCACTTGCCTAGAGTAGGGGAAATGAGGACCAGAGGACATTGGTTTAAGATGAAGAGGAAAAGATTTAATAGGAACCTGAGGGGTAACATTTTCACACAGAGGGTGGTGGGTGTATGGAACAAACTGCCAGAAGAGGTAGTTGAGGCTGGGACTATCACAACGCTTAAGAAACAGTTACACAGGTACATGGATAAGACAGGTTTGGAGGGATATGAACCAAACACGGGCAGGTGGGACTAGTGCAGCTGGGATATGTTGGTCGGTGTGGGCAAGTTGGGTGAAGGGCCTGTTTCCACACTGTATCACTCTATGACTATGTACATGATCCATATCCCTCTCATCCCAGCACTCCCGAGCCTCCAGCACTTCCTGCAGTTCCATGTGTCTCTGAGACAAGCAGAGACAAGTTTACAGTCTATTGTGAGATGGTTACGGTTTTGGACAAAAGTCATGAGATTCTTGTACTCTCACAGGTCACAAGGGGAGAGTCTTTGATTCAAAAAAGTTTATTTTGATATTCACCCTCTAATTTATAGCCAGTATTTAAACTAACAAACAAATGTACTTTATTTATAAGACTGAACTCATATTTTATAAAGTAGCATTTCACATAATGGATCACTAAATTAGATGCTGCAAATCCTCAACAATAATTAGAGCACAGTTGTACAATGGTAAAGCCGCTGCATCACAGTGCTAGACACCCAGTTCAATCCTGACCTCAGGCACTCTCTGTGTGGAGTTTGCACGTTCTCCCTGTCACCGCCTGGGTTCCCACCAGGTGCTCTGGTTTCCTCCCACTTCCCAAAGACATGCAGGTGTAGAGGTTAATTTCCATCTGTAAATTGCGTAGGATGCAAAAGTGGGATAACATGGAACTAAAGTGAATAAGTGCTCACTGGTCAGCGTGGACTCGGTGGGCCAAAGGTAAACGTAGAGGCTTTTGGATAGGCACATGGATGTACAGGGAATGGAGGGCATGCAGAGGGGATTAGTTTCACTGGGCATCATGTTCTTCATGGATGCTGTGGGTCACGGGGGTTGTTCCTGCGCTGTACAAATGCTGGAAGCAGATGAAGCAGCTTTGGTGGTCTTTCATTTTTTCCCGCCCACCATCCAGTGACCCACACAGTGCGTCAGTACAAACAGTGAAGCAGGCTGGTCCAGAAGATTAAGGTGCATTGAGTTGGTCGAGTGGATTCAAAATGGGGTTGGTCTGGAAAACAGAGGGTGCTGGATGGGTGACTGCGTTGACCGGTGATGCTCATCTGATTCAGACATAATGGGACAATGTTTCTGCTCTTTAGTTTAGTTTAGTTTAGATATACAGCGTGGAAACAGGCCCTTCGGTCCACTGGGCCCGCGCCGACCAGCAATCCCCGCACATTAACACTATCCAACACACAGTAGGGACAATTAACACATACACCAAGCCAATTAACCTATAAACCTGCACGTCTTTGGAGTGTGGGAGGAAACTGAAGATCTTGGAGAAAACCCGCGCAGGTCACAACAGCACCCATAGTCGGGATGGAACCCGTGTCTCTGGCGCTGCAAGTGCTGTAACTCTACTGCTGCGCCACCGTGCCGCCCTAACATTCAGCTCTGTGAATGATAAATGACTTAAAACACTTTACATTGAGAAAGCAAGGTCAATGCTTAGAGTGCAAGCATGGCTGGACCTAAAGCAGGGAGAGAGAGACCAGACACGCAGTGTCTGAAAATACAAAATGTAGACATGGAGAATCAGAAAGTAATCACTAGATGGTAAGTATGGGTTCGAAATTACTATCTGGCTGTGAACAGACCTATCACAAAGAGTCTGTAGAGATGCTGCCTGTCCTGCTGAGTTACTACAGCATTTTGTGTCTATCACAAAGAGAGATACTTTCCAAACAGTCCAAAGACATACAGGTTTATAGGCTAATTGACTTAGTAAAATATTGTAAGTTGTCCCGAATGTGTGTAGGATAGTGTTAGTGTGCAATGATCACTGGTCGGCGCCGACTCGGTGGGCCAAAAGGCCTGCTTCTGTGATTTGTCTCTAAACTAAATTAAACCAAGATAGGTGAAGGCTTCTGCAATTTGGGGGTTTTGGGATCGCAAACTCTGTCATGATGCACTCCAACTATACCCAATCATATTCTAATCAAATCTGGCAAAGTGGTGCCCAACCCAGGCAACTCTGTGTGCTGGTCCCAGAAGTGGTTCTGCAATCAGACATTACCATCACTCCACTCTTTTAAACCTCTACTCCCACAGCAGCTGTAGACAAGCTGTAAACAGCTTGAAGGTAATCCTGGACAGTCTTTCTGCTGTCAGTTTAGTTTAGTTTACAGACACAGCAGGCAACATAGGTTTTTCACTATACCTCAGTACATGTGACAATAAACTCAACTCAAATAAACTCAAACTGAAAGCTCCATGTCCTGCTCGTTCCCTCAGGTGTTTAGAATTGTTGCTGCTTCTTTGCTGGAAGGGATCGTCTCAAACCATGGGTGTTCTTCAATCAGGACACATTCAGGGGTACAGTAGGGGTGAAGGGGATGTATAAAGTAGTATGGCTCACACGGGGAGCAGCGTTTCATTCACAATTAGTCTTCATTCCCCGAGGGAAAGATGCCGATTGTCACTTGACCACTCCAAGCCACAGGAGCTTCAATCCCCCCCGATGCAGGAGTTTCGATCGCGGGCTGCAGGAGCTTCGACCGCCCCGGCGTGGGAGCTTCAACCGCCGGCTGCAGGAGCTTCGACCGCCCCGGCGCGGGAGCTTCAATCCCCCCGACGCGGGAGCTTCAACCGCCGGCTGCAGGAGCTTCAATCCCCCCGACGCGGGAGCTTCAATCCTCCCGACGCGGGAGCTTCAATCCCCCCGACGAGGGAGCTTCAATCCCCCCGACGTGGGAGTTTCAATCCCCCCCGACGCAGGAGCTTCAACCACCCGACGCGGGAGCTTCAATCCCCCCGACGTGGGAGCTTCAACCACCCGACGCGGGAGTTTCAACCACCCGACGCGGGAGCTTCAACCACCTGACGCGGGAGCTTCAATCCCCCCGACGTGGGAGCTTCAACCACCCGACGCGGGAGCTTCAACCACCCGACGCGGGAGCTTCAATCCCCCCGACGCGGGAGCTTCAACCACCCGACGCGGGAGTTTCAACCACCCGACACGGGAGCTTCAACCGCCCTGACGCGGGGGCTTCGACAGGCCCAAAGCGGGAGCTTCAATCCCCCCGCGTGGTGAATCCGTTGTGGTGGATGTTTATGTTAACTTTTATGCAGTTGTGCGTCTTGTTGCTTTTTTTTCATATGGCTGTATGGTAATTCGCATATCACTGTACCTTAATTGGTACATGTGACAATTAAAGACCTTTGAAACCTTTGAGTCTCAGTTGTACCGGGCCCTGGTGAGACCGCACCTGGAGTACTGTGTGCAGTTTTGGTCTCCAAATTTGAGGAAGGATATTCTTGCTATGGAGGGCGTGCAGCGTAGGTTCACTAGGTTAATTCCCGGAATGGCGGGACTGTCGTATGTTGAAAGGCTGGAGCGATTGGGTTTGTATACACTGGAATTTAGAAGGATGAGGGGGGATCTTATTGAAACATATAAGATAATTAGGGGATTGGACACATTAGAGGCAGATAACATGTTCCCAATGTTGGGGGAGTCCAGAACAAGGGGCCACAGTTTAAGAATAAGGGGTAGGCCATTTAGAACGGAGATGAGGAAGAACTTTTTCAGTCAGAGAGTGGTGAAGGTGTGGAATTCTCTGCCTCAGAAGGCAGTGGAGGCCAGTTCGTTGGATGCTTTCAAGAGAGAGCTGGATAGAGCTCTTAAGGATAGCGGAGTGAGGGGGTATGGGGAGAAGGCAGGAACGGGGTACTGATTGAGAGTGATCAGCCATGATCGCATTGAATGGCGGTGCTGGCTCGAAGGGCTGAATGGCCTACTCCTGCACCTATTGTCTATTGTCTATTGTCTATTGAGATATGACACCGTGCTTTCCATCATCAATATGTTTTACTTTATTGGCTTAAGCTTTGAGAATGGCTCTACATTGCTTGATTTTTCTCCCTTTGGTTTTATCCCCCCCTTCCCCAACCCTCACCACAGGTTCTGCTGACAGGAGCGTTTTGTGACAAAGATTTATACGGGATCATTTGCAGGATTGAAGACGATTGGGAGGTGGGATTTATCCTGCTGACTAGGCTGACGTGAGCTGCAATGTGGGCCCCACTGCATTAACCCTTCCCCCTCACCCTACATCCACATTTACTCTGATATTTTTATTTCATTTAAACATGATACATCGAGCATCATGAGATTATTTTTAAAATGTGTTGAATTTGGATTTGCAAAGCCACAGGACACACAAGAGACAAGGGGAGCTGATGGCCTGAGAATGATGTTGCCATGAGTTTTGTTCTGAAGTCTAAAGTTAGAATGCAAGAAATCTGAAGAGTTTTAGTTTTACAGATACAATATGGAAACAGCCCTTCGGCCCACCGAGTCCGCACCGACCTGTGATCTCCTGTACACTAATTCTATCCTACACACTAGGTAGGTGCAATTTGCAGAAATCAATTAACCTACAAACCTGCACGTCTTTGGAGTGTGGGAGGAAACCAGAGCACCCGGAGAAAACGCATGCAGGTCACGGGGAGAACGTACAAACTCTGGACAGACAGCACCTGTAGTCAGGAATAAACCCGAGTCTCTGGTGTTGTAAGGCAGTAACTCTACCACTGAGCCACTGCACCGCCTGTTTAATTTTCCAACATACATATGTTTAGTAATTTTATTTTGCATGCTGTAAACACTATCCGGGTTGTCATTTCACAGTGTGTGGATGTTTAGCAAATATACAGGCAGCCTGCAGCCTGAGTCACTGACAGTAGAAGGACCCCTACAACTGGGAATGGAACCTATCCCTTCCACTCATCTTCCAACTGTGTGATCTGAGCCGTGTCTACCTGATTGTCCTGCTGTCCTTCTGCAGACTCCAACTTTAACCCCACACCTGAAGAGAGGGAGGTCACCAGACACAAGCAGGTGGCAGCTATATTCAATGGGCAGATCGGCATCTAACTCAGGCCCTAACCCTGAGTGTAACTTACTGTACAGAGATGAAACGGGTAACAGTTCCGAGTCAGGCTGACAGGACACCACAGCAACATCACAAGGAGAGACCAGTCCATACCCATTAGCAGACACTTCCAGCAGCACCGGATCCAGTCCCTAGAGATCATGGGCCTAGAAACAAACATAAATTGGTCAACCGGACGTAGGAAGGGGGCAGAGAGGAAATGAATTGAAGCGTTACAGACGCGAGACCCCAATGGCCTGAACGTAGCATTAGCTCAAACCCAGGGTGAACCCTTCTTCTTCTTGCGTTTGAAGCAGCAGAAGTTATGTAACGCCCTTCAAGCGCTGTAGCCAGTGCAATGTGCTGTGGACCCTGACTGACTCCTACAAATCTACAGAAGGGCAAGTGTAAAGGCGAATAGATTTGGACGAGGTAATGAAACCGTGGTCCAGACCAAAGTGACAGTGGATGGTGAAAGGAGAGATCATTGAGCACCACTGTCCAATAAATGATAACCTAACCCTACTAAAGCTGACTCTTTGACTCAAACCCAGAATTAATCCCAGTATGGAAGAAGGCCAAGACAAGGAGAGAATCTGAAGGCTAATAAAGGCAAGGGAATTTGATGGAGTCAATGGAAGGGAGGTTGGTTTGTGTGATGGTCTAGGTTGCGTCCACAATTCTCTGCAATTTCTTGCGTTCTTGGATGGAGCTGTTCCAAACCAGGCTGTGCTGCATCCCGATAAAATGCTTTCCATGGCGCATCTGTAGAAGTTGGTGAGAGTTGTTGGAGACATGCTGAAATCCCTAAGCCTTCTAAGGAAGAAGAGGCATTGTGTGCTTTCTTGGCCAATGCTTCGATGTGGGTGATCCAGGACAAGTTGCTGGTGATGCATCCTGATCAGATGCTTTGGGTCGAGACCCTTTTTATCGACCCAAAACGTCACCCAATCTTTCTCTCCAGAGATGTTGCCTGTCCCACTGAGTTACATTTTGTGTCTATCGTCAGTGTAAAACAGAATGTGCAGATCCTTCCTACATCGATAAAATGCTTTCTATGGCGCATCTATAGAAGTCGTCTGATAATCACAAAAAGCTGCAGTAACTCAGCGGGTCAGACAGCACCTCTGGAGAAAAGGAAGAGGCGATGTTTCGGGTTGAAACCCTTCTTCAGACTGAAGTTGCCTGTCCATTTCCTCCACTGATGCTGCCTGAAACACTGAGTTGGTGTTTTACTCGAGATTCCGGCATCTGCAGTTCCATGTGTCTCCTCCAACACTTTTGCGGTTTACACAAATAACACTCAGGAGTTAAAATGTTGAAGTGTCTCACAACTGAATTTGGAATTATTTGATGTTGCCCTCAAACCCTTGCTGTACAATTGCTGCCTGAGTTACAACCAGGGCTATTGATTCTTGCAGCAGCGCAGCACGTTGAGAATATCTTCCTCAGCATATAAGAGTCTCCATCACCGCCCACCCTAATTAGCTCTTACTAAATGCACCACTGATGGGGGAGCGTTTTATAAAGTGGAAGCCCAACAATTGGCATTCCTGTCAAGCGTGAGATCTCTGTCACAACCTCTTTTAGTCAGAAGCTGCCCGAATGTTGCCAATGTGGTTGACGTTGAGTAAATTAACTTTCCAAAAAAATGGTTGATAAAGTGCCCACGAAATAAGCTTGTCAGCAAAATTGAAGCCCACAAAATGAATGGGTCGCTAACAGGGTGACAGATCAGGCTACAGCTAACCCCGTGAGCAGATGTGTGCAGAGCATCTCGGTAATGCAGATGCAAATCTGAACATTGGGGAGCACAACGATGCAGCGGTTCTTACTGCTGCCTCACACCTCCTGTGAGCGCAGGGTCCATTCTGACCTTGGATACTGTCAGAGTGGAGTGTGCATGCTCTCCTGCAGGAGCAAGGCTTTTGGCTGGTTCTCTGGCTTCCTCCCACGTCCTAAAGATGTGCTGGTAGAATTATTCATTACTGTACGTAGAGCATGGAAACAGGCCCTTCGGCCCAATTTACCCACATCGACCAACATGTCCCATCTACATTAGTCCCACCTGCCTGCTTTTGGCACATATCCATCTAAACCTAGCCTCTCCATGTACCCCTTAAAGCGGTCGTCTCCGTGTGGCAGAGCGGTCATCTCTGTGTGACAGAGCGGTCATCACTGTGTGGCAGAGTGGTCATCACTGTGTGGCAGAGTGGTCATCACTGTGTGGCAGAGCGGTCATCACTGTGTGGCAGAGCGGTCGTCTCTGTGTGCAGCCGCAGGACACGTGTAAGGTCCTCAGTTTAATATTTCTCCTCTGTTTTTACCACGGAGAAAAACATTAAGGTCATGGAAGTTGGCAGAGTTGATGGGGATGGCTTGAGAACAGGCCATGTTATGGTCACGGAGCTACTGGACGTCCTAGGGTGCACAAAGGTAGATAAATCACCCGGGCTGATCAGATATATCCAAGGACGCTATGAGAAGCTGGAGTAGAAATTGCAGGAGCCCTGGCTGAGATATATGAACCATCGTTAGACACAGGTGAGGTGATGAGAAGGTGACTAATATTGTGCCTCTATTTGAGAAGGGCTGCAAGGAAAAGCCTGGGAACTACAGACCAGTGAGCCTAACATCATGGTGGGTAAGTTACTGGAGAGGATTCTGAGGGATAAGATATATACGCATTTGGAGAGACAAGCTGATTAGGGATAATCAGCATGGTTTTGTACATGGGAGATCGTCTCTTACGAGGTGAGTTTTTTAGAGGTAACCAAAAGATTGCCAAAGGCAAGACCTTATTTGTTGTCTATATAAACTTCTGCAAGTACTTTGATAAAGTTCCGCATAGTAGGCAGCTCTGGAAAGTTAAATTGCCTGGTATACAGGGAGCTAGTGAAATGTGTCGCAGAAAACATTTTATCGGGATGCATCACAGCATGGCTCAATCCAAGACCGCAAGAAACTGCAGAGTTGAGGACGTGGCTCAGACCAGACCAAACCAACCAACCAACCAATCTGAGGACACTGTGGGAAGCAAGAATACTGGATGTTGTTATGCTAGAAAGACTGAGAGGATTTACAACTAAACTTTCCTGCGTTTAGAACTTTTCCTTCTAAACCCGTCTTATCCATATACCTGTCTCATGTTTCTTCAATGTTGTGATAGTACCAGCCTCAACTACCTCCTCCAGCAGCTCATTCCATACACCCACCAGCCTCTGTGTGAAAAAGTTACCCCTCGGGTTCCTATTCTGCCCTCACCTTAAACCCATGTCCTCTGATTCTGGATTCCCCTATTCTGAGTAAAACACGTCTATCCTTTGTCTGTTCCTCTCATGACTTTGCACACCTCTCTCAGATCACCCCTCATCCTCCTGTGATCCATGACTGGTGGATCGTCCCCTTCCCCAGCCCAGAGGACAGGTCCTCCACCCTGGCCCGGGCAGGTCCACCAGCCTTTGGTTTGCCTCCACACAGCAGAACATCCCAAGATTCCACCCACTAGAGCTGCGTTAATTTCCTTTCTCATCTCACTTGTCCCTGCCCCTGGTACAATGGACAGTTTACACATCCTCCCCTCAGTCTCCAGCCTCATGGAAACAGGCAGCAAGAACGCCACATCTATTGGACTAGGCTGTCATTTAAGTGACAATTGATGTGTTGATAGAGCTGGAAAGAGTACAGTTACAAGGATGTTGCTAGGACAAAAAGTTTTTTTGAGAGAAAACTTTTTCACCAAGAGAGTTGTGAATCTGTGAAATTCTCTGCCTCAGAAGGCATTGGAGGCAGATTCTCTGGATGCTTTTGAGAGCTAGATAGAGCTCTAGGGGCTAGCAGAGTCAAGGGATATGGGGAGAAGCCAGGAACAGGATACTGATTGAGAATGATCAGCCATGATCACATTAAATGGCAGTGCTGGCGCAAAGGGCCAAATGGCCTCCTCCTGCGTCTATTGTCTATTGACATGAGGGCCTGAGCTATAGAAAGCAGTTGGGCAAGCTTGGACTCTAAGGAATAGAGACAGAGGAATGATGGGTGATCTTATTGAGATGTTTAAAATCATGATGGGAATAGAAAGGGTGACACCACAGTGTCTTTTTACCCAGGGTAGGGGATCAAGAACCGGGGAACAAAGGTTTAAGATGAGAGAGGAATGATTTAATAGGAACCTAAGGGGCAACTTTTTCACACAGTGGAAGGTGGGTGTATGGAACGAGCTGCCAGAGGAGGTAGAAACATAGAAACATAGAAAACAGGTGCAGGAGGAGGCCATTTGGCCTTTCGAGCCAGCACCACCATTCGTTGTGATCATGGCTGATCATCCACAATCAGTAACCCGTGCCTGCCTTCTCCCCATATCCCTTGATTCCACTAGCCCCAAGAGCTCTATCTAACTCTCTTTTAAATTCATCCAGTGAATTGGCCTCCACTGCCTCCTATGACAGAGAATTCCACAAATTCACAGCAGGGACTATAACAACATTTAAAAGACTTTTGGACATCTGCATGGATTGGAAAGGTTTAGAGGGATAGGGGCCAAACACGGGCAGGTGGGACCAGTGTAGATGGGGTATTTTTGTCAGCATGGGCAAGTTGGACCGAAGGGCCTGTTTCCATGCTGTGTGACGCGACATGGAGAAATCTGGGAAACAGGGACAAGGATTGCTGGTGAACAATGAAAGAATCCACATAATCTTCCACATTCTTCACGAGAATCATTATTCTTGAGAATTCTCTATGAGCTTCCACATTCTTTAAGAGAATTATCCCAGGAATGAGTGGGTTAACATATGATGAGCGTTTGTTTGTCGGCACTGGGCCTGTACCCGCTGGAGTTTGGAAGGATGAGGGGGGACCTCATTGAAACTTACCAAATAGTGAACGGCCTGGATAGAGTGGATGTGGAGAGGATGTTTCCACTAGTGGGAGAGTCTAAAACCAGAGGACTAAAGCCTCAGAATAAAAGGACGTTCCTTTAGGAAGGAGATGAGGAATTTCTTTAGTCAGAGGGTGGCAAATCTGTGGAATTCATTGCCACAGACGGCTGTGGAGGCCAAGTCAGTGGATATTTTAAAGGCAGAGATAGATTCTTGATTTGTACGGGTGTCAGAGGTCATGGGGAGAAGGCAGTAGAATGGAATTAGGAGGGAAAGATAGATCAACCATGATTGAATGGCAGAGTAGATGATGGACCAAATGGCTTAATTCTGCTCCTATCACATGAATAATCTTTCGGATGGCAATCAACATGCATTGCTATTCCAGCATATTCGTCATTTGTTGCAGTTGAATGTAATTGGCCTGGGGATTGGATGATGGTTTGGTCTTTCTGTTAGTTTGAGTGACCCAAGCTTGGTGAAATGCAACCTACATTGCGCCTGGATTGTGCTGACACAGGCGCTGGAGTATGTGCAGCTTGGAGTGTGGGTTTGGCTGAGATCAGCAGTGGCTTGCAGTCTGCCCTACATGAATGATTAACAAGCATTCAGGATGACTTGCGCTAGCTGAGAGAGAGGATGATAAATGCCCCGCTGTTCGGCATTGATTTGAATGAAGATTGATCTGCTTTGGGGAGTGGGTGATTCCGTGGCTTTCACTTCTGCGATTTGGGTTCAAAACAAGTCCACGCTGAAGAGAAGAAACTTCCTCTGCAATTTATAAAGTTCCCATATGATGAGTGTTTACAATTCTTCATAGACATACACTCACAGTGTAAAAATATTTTAAAAACCTCAGCATGGTGGTGCAGCGGTAGAGTTGCTGCCAAACAGCTCCAGAGACCTGGATTTGAAGCTGACTACAGGTGCTGTCTGTACGGAGTTTGTACATTCTCCCCGAGACCTGCGTGGGTTTTCACCGGGTGCTCCAGTTTCAGCCCACATTCCAAAGACGTCAGGTTTGTCGATTAATTGGATTCGGTAAAAATTGTAAATTGATCCTAGTGTGTAGGATAGTGCTAGTGTACGAGGTGATCGCTGGTAGGAACGGACTCGGTGGGACTGTTTCTACACTGAATCTCTAAAGTCAAAAATAAAGTCTAAATTGCTGGAGTAACTCAGCAGGTCAGGCAGCATCTCTGGAGAACATGGATAGATGACGTTTCACAGAGTGCTGGAGTAACTCAGCAGGTCAGGCAGCATCTTTGGAGAACATGGGGTGACGTTTCAGATCGGGACCCTTCTTCAAATCCGAAACGTCACCTATCCATGTTCTCCAGAGATGCTGCCTGACCCGCTGAGTTACTCCAGTACTTTGTGTATTTTCTTGTAAACTAGCAACTGCGGTTCCTTGTTTTAAAAAAACATCTTTAACTTGGCAGTAATGAGCATTCTTAATCTACTTTAGTTATTTAATTTATCAGCAGCAATAAGCAGCAGCAGCAGCAGCAGCAGCAAGCAGCAGCAGCAGCAAGCAGCAGCAAGCAGCACCAAGCTGTGTTGCTTGGGAAGTAGTGTGTGGGGATTGTGTGGGGATTGTGTGGGGATAGTAAGGAGTAAGACCTGTGTGATCTCCCGGACAAGTTTCGATCGCCTAGCTTGGGGTCGGAGAGGAATTTCCCGGATTTTTCCCCAAATTGGCCTGGGTTTTTTATCCGGTTTTTCGCCTCTCCCAGGAGATCACTCAGTTCTTTTGGGTGGGCGGTTGGAGCGGTTGGAGTAGCGGCCGGGCGGTAGGTTTAGTAACCGAGCACGGGGCTTTGTTTAGAGAGTATGAGTGCCAGGGCAGTTTTTTGTTCTGGGTGTCGGATGTGGGGAATCTGGGAGTTTGATAGCCTTCCAGACATCCACATCTGCGCCAGGTGCGACGAGATGGGGCTCCTAAGGGACCGTATTAGGAACCTGGAGCGGCAGATTGATGACCTCCGTCTGGTCAGGGAGAGTGAGGAGGTTATAGATAGGAGTTACAGAGAGGTGGTCACTCCTAGACCACGGGAGGTAGACAAGTGGGTCACTGTTAGGGGGGGCAAGGAGCAGAGGCAGGGACTAGGGAGTACCCCGGTGGCTGTACCCCTTGGAAATAAGTACTCCTGTTTAAGTACTGTTGGGGGGGACAGCCTACCTGGGGGCAGCGACGGTGCCCGGGCCTCTGGCAAGGAGTCCGGCCCTGTTGCTCAGAAGGGTAGGGAAAGGAAGAGGAGAGCGATAGTAATAGGGGACTCTATAGTGAGGGGGTCAGATAGGCGTTTCTGTGGACGCAGTCGGGAGACCCGGATGGTGGTTTGCCTCCCTGGTGCCGGTGTCCGGGATGTGTCTGAGCGTGTCCAGGATATCCTGAAAGGGGAGGGAGAGGAGCCAGAGGTCGTGGTACATATAGGTACCAACAATATAGGTAGGATAAGGGAAGAGGTCCTGAAAGGAGAATTTAGGGGGCTAGGAAGAGAGTTAAAAAAAAGAACTTCCAAAGTAATAATCTCAGGCTTACTGCCTGTGCCACGCGATAGTGAGAATAGGAATGGAGTGAGGTGGAGGATAAATAAGTGGCTGAGGAACTGGTGCAGGGAGCAGGGTTTCAAGTTTCTGGATCATTGGGACAGTATGACCTGTACAAAAAGGACGGGTTGCATCTGAACCTGAGGGGAACCAATATCCTGGCGGGGAGATTTGCTAAAATAATTGCGGAGACTTTAAACTAGTACGGTTGGGGGGAGGGACTCAAACACAGATAGCTAACAGGCAGTGTGTGAGGCAGGAGGCAGAAAAGGGAAACACTCAGACCCAATATGTAGGAGAGAAAGAAGGGAAAAGAAATAAACTGAGAATAAGAAATGATGGGTCCCTTAAATGTGTATATTTTAATGCTAGGAGCATTGTAAGAAAGGTGGATGAGCTTAGAGCCTGGATTGACATCTGGAAGTATGATGTTGTGGCGATCAGTGAAACATGGTTGCAGGAGGGTTGCGATTGGCAATTAAATATTCCAGGATTTCATTGTTTCAGATGTGATAGAATCGGAGGGGCAAGAGGTGGGGGTGTTGCATTGCTTGTCAGGGAGGATATCACAGCAGTGCTTTGGCAGGACAGACTAGAAGGCTCGATTAGGGAGGCTGTTTGGGTGGAACTCAGAAATGAGAAAGGTTTAGCAACACTTATAGGGGTGTATTATAGACCGCCAAATAGGGAACGAGAATTGGAAGAGCAAATATGTAAGGAGATAGCAGATATTAGTAGTAAGCACAGAGTGGTGATTGTGGGTGATTTCAATTTTCCGTATATAGACTGGGAATCGCATTCTGTTAAAGGGCTGGATGGTTTGGAGTTTGTAAAATGTGTGCAGGATAGTTTTTCGCAGCAATACGTAGAGATACCTACCAGAGAAGGGGCAGTGTTGGACCTCCTGTTAGGAAATGAGATGGGTCAGGTGACGGAGGTATGTGTTGAGGAGCACTTTGGGTCTAGTGATCACAATGCCATTAGTTTTAATATCATTATGGAGAAGGTCAAATCTGGACCAAGGGTTGAGATTTTGGATTGGAGAAAGGCTAATTTTGAGGAGATGATAAAGGATTTAAAAGGAGTGAAATGGAAATTTTTGTTTTATGAAAAGGATATAATAGAGAAATGGAGGATATTTAAAGGTGAAATTTTGAGAGTACAGAGTCTTTATGTCCCTGTTCGGTGGAAAGGAAAGAATAATAATTTGAAAGAGCCGTGGTTTTCCAGGGAAATTGGACACTTGGTTCGGAAAAAGAGGGAGATATACAATAAATATAAGCGGCAGGGAGTAAATGAGGTTCTTGAGGAATATAAAGAATGTAAAAGGAATCTTAAGAAGGAAATTAGAAAAGCGAAAAAAAGATATGAGGCTGCTTTGGCAAGTAATGTAAAAGTAAACCCCAAGGGGTTCTACAGATATGTCAATAGCAAAAGGATAGTGAGGGATAAAATTGGTCCATTAGAGAGTCAGAGTGGTCAGCTATGTGCTGAGCCGGAAGAAATGGGGGAGATATTAAACAATTTCTTTTCTTCGGTATTTACCGAGGAGAAGGATATTGAATTATGTGAGGTAAGCGAAACAAGTAGAGTAGTGATGGAAATTAGGAGGATTAAAGAAGAGGAGGTACGGACACTTTTGAAAAATATAAAAGTGGATAAGTCTCCAGGTCCTGATAGGATATTCCCTAGGACATTGAGGGAAGTTAGTGCAGAAATAGCAGGGGCTATGACGGAAATATTTCAAACGTCATTAGAAACGGGGATGGTGCCGGAAGATTGGCGCATTGCGCATGTTGTGCCTTTGTTTAAAAAAGGTTCTAAAAGTAAACCTAGCAATTATAGACCTATTAGTTTGACGTCTGTGGTGGGAAAATTAATGGAAAAGATACTTAGGGACAATATATATAATTATTTGGATAATCAAGGCCTGATTAGAAACAGTCAACATGGATTTGTACCTGGAAGGTCATGTTTGACTAATCTTCTTGAATTTTTTGAAGAGGTTACCAGGGAAATTGATAAGGGTAAGGCTGTGGATGTTGTCTATATGGACTTCAGTAAGGCATTTGACAAGGTTCCACATGGAAGGTTGATTAAGAAGGTTAAATCGTTGGGTATTAATAGTGAGGTTGCAAGATGGATTCAACAATGGCTGAATGGGAGATACCAGAGGGTAACGGTTGACAATTGTATGTCAGGTTGGAGGCCAGTGTCTAGTGGAGTACCGCAAGGATCTGTGTTGGGTCCACTGTTGTTTGTCATTTACATTAATGATCTGGATGATGGTGTGGCAAATTGGATTAGTAAATATGCAGATGATACTAAGATAGGTGGAGTAGTTGATAGTGAGGTAGATTTTCAAAGTCTACAGAGAGACTTGGGCCTTTTGGAAGGGTGGGCTGAAAGATGGCAGATGGAGTTTAATGCTGATAAGTGTGAGGTGCTGCATTTTGGTAGGACAAATCAAAATAGGACGTACAGGGTAAATGGTAGGGAATTGAGGAATGCAGTGGAACAGAGGGATCTGGGAATAACTGTGCATTGTTCCCTGAAGGTGGAATCTCATGTGGATAGGGTGGTGAAGAAGGCGTTTGGTATGCTTGCCTTTATAAATCAGAGCATCGAGTATAGAAGTTGGGATGTAATGTTAAAATTGTACAGGGCATTGGTGAGGCCGAATCTGGAGTATGGTGTGCAGTTCTGGTCGCCAAATTATAGGAAGGATGTCGACAAAATGGAGAGGGTACAGAGGAGATTTACTAGAATGTTGCCTGGGTTTCAGCACTTAGGCTAGAGAGAGAGGTTGAACAGGTTGGGTCTTTATTCTTTGGAGCGTAGAAGGTTGAGGGGGGACTTGATAGAGGTTTTAAAAATTTTGAGAGGGACGGACAGAGTTGACGTGGGTAGGCTTTTCCCTTTGAGAGTGGGGAAGATTCCAACAAGGGGACATAGCTTCAGAATTGAGGGACAAAGGTTTAGGGGTAACATGAGGGGGAACTTCTTTACTCAGAGGGTGGTGGCTGTATGGAATGGGCTTCCGGTGGAAGTGGTGGAGGCTGGCTCGATTTTATTATTTAAGAGTAAATTGGATAGGTATATGGATAGGAGGAGATTAGAGGGTTATGGTCTGAGTGCAGGTAGATGAGACTAGGTCAAGGAGAATGGTCGGCGTGGACTGGTAGGGCCGGACAGGCCTGTTTCCATGCTGTAGTTGTTATATGTTATATGTTATTGTCACGTGTACCGAGGTATAGTTTTTGTTACGTGCTATCCAGTCTGCGGAAAGAAGATACATGATTACAATTGAGCGTTTAGTGCAAGATAAAGTCCAGTAAAGTCGGATGAATGATAGTCTGAGGGTGTCCAGTGAGGTAGAAGGCAGCTCAGGACCGTTCTCCAGTTGGTGGTTGGATGGTTCATTTGCCTGATGGTTCAGTTGCCCTATTTTCACAGGGATGTGGGATCTGCTCCTTCCAGTCAGCCCTGGGGGCTTTAGGCATTTCCACATCACCACCGATGAACTCTCCCTAAACTCCATTCACCCTCAAACAATGAATGAGTTTATTGGCCAAGTATGTGCACTTACAAGGAATGTGCCTTGGTGCTCCGTTAGCAGGTAACAGCACGAACATACAGTAAACGATTAAGAATAAAGCATAAAACATTAAAACATTAAGAACACAACATTACAGTTTAAACATGTGAGTGAAATAAACCAGAGCAAAAAGAGACGACAGGCTGTTGGTTATTGAGTAGAAACTACTCGCGGAAACGACACAAATCCAATCTCATTGGTGTAGGAAAGAACTGCACATTCTGGTTTAAATCAAAGGTATACACAAAATGCCTGAGTAACTCAGTGGGACAGGCAGTATCTCTGGAGAGAAGGAATGGGTGATGTTTCGGGTGGAGACCTTTCGTCAGACTGACCTCATTGATGTTCGCTCAGATGCATGCTTCTACTTTGATCAGTTTTCCAGAAAGGTTTTAGAAATAAATGGAGTAAAATTTACACAGGTTTAATCTTCTTTTGTTGCAGCCATATGTAACGTGCAAAGAAACAATAAAGTATCTAGTTAACTATCAGCCCGCGCGCAATAAAACAAAGATTTTCAAGATTAAGATATGTCACCTTGTTCAAGAGTCAAGAAACGGAACAATGACATTCTTACTTGCAGCAGCACAACAGATATGTAAAAGCAGGGACTATCTGATGTTAAGCTGTAGGGAAGAAGCTGTTCCTGAACCTGGACATTAGTTTTCAGGCTCCTGTACCTTCTTCCCAATGGCAGGAGTGGAATGAGAGTGTGGCCAGGGTGGTGTGGGTCAGTGAGAGTGTGGCCAGGGTGGTGTGGGTCAGTGAGAGTGTGGCCAGGGTGGTGTGGGTCAGTGAGAGTGTGGCCAGGGTGGTGTGGGTCAGTGAGAATGTGGCCAGGGTGGTGTGGGTCAGTGAGAGTGTGGCCAGGGTGGTGTGGGTCAGTGAGAGTGTGGCCAGGGTGGTGTGGGTCAGTGAGTGTGGCCAGGGTGGTGTGGGTCAGTGAGTGTGGCCAGGGTGGCGTGGGTCAGTGAGAGTGTGGCCAGGGTGGTGTGGGTCAGTGAGTGTGGCCAGGGTTGCGTGGGTCAGTGAGAGTGTGGCCAGGGTGGTGTGGGTCAGTGAGAGTGTGGCCAGGGTGGTGTGGGTCAGTGAGTGTGGCCAGGGTGGCGTGGGTCAGTGAGAGTGTGACCAGGGTGGTGTGGGTCAGTGAGAGTGTGGCCAGGGTGGTGTGGGTCAGTGAGAGTGTGGCCAGGGTGGTGTGGGTCAGTGAGAGTGTGGCCAGGGTGGTGTGGGTCAGTGAGTGTGGCCAGGGTGGAGTGGGTCAGTGAGTGTGGCCAGGGTGGTGTGGGTCAGTGAGAGTGTGGCCAGGGTGGTGTGCGTCAGTGAGTGTGGCCAGGGTGGTGTGGGTCAGTGAGAGTGTGGCCAGGGTGGTGTGGGTCAGGGTGGTGTGGGTCAGGGTGGTGTGGGTCAGGGTGGTGTGGGTCAGTGAGAGTGTGGCCAGGGTGGTGTGGGTCAGTGAGTGTGGCCAGGGTGGTGTGGGTCAGTGAGAGTGTGGCCAGGGTGGCGTGGGTCAGTGAGAGTGTGGCCAGGGTGGTGTGGGTCAGGGTGGTGTGGGTCAGTGAGAGTGTGGCCAGGGTGGCGTGGGTCAGTGAGAGTGTGGCCAGGGTGGTGTGGGTCAGGGTGGTGTGGGTCAGGTTGGTGTGGTCAGGGTGGTGTGGGTCAGGGTGGTGTGGGTCAGTGAGAGTGTGGCCAGGGTGGTGTGGGTCCTTGATGATGCTGGCTGCCTTTTTGAGGCAGCGACTCCTGTAGATCCCTTCGATGGTGGGGCGGTCAGTACCCGTGATGGACCGGGCAGTGTTCATCGCTTTTTGCAATCTTCTTTGCTCCTGAGCGCTCCTTGTTTCGTTTTGCAAGGATCCAGATATATTGTCAATGGGAATAAGGGAGTCACGGTGGTGCAGCAGGTAGAGCTGCTGCCTCAGAGCGCCAGAGACCCGGGGTCGATCCTGACTATGGGTACTGTCTGCACGGAGTTTGTACGTTCTCCTCGTGACGGTGTGGGTTTTCTCCGAGATCTTCGGGTTCCTCCCACACTCCAAAGACGTGCAGGTTTGTGGCTAAATGGCTTGGTATAATTGTAAATTGCCCCTAGTGTGTGTAGGATAGTGAAAAAGTGCGGGGATCGATGGTGGGCGTGGAATCAGTGGGCCAATGGGCCTGTTTCTGTGCTGTATCTCAAAACGAAACTGAACTGCGCCTATTGGAGCTCACTAGGGACATTCACTGAGGTGCAGTTCTGATGTCGGGGGAATTTACTCCGTTTTATCAGCAGATCCGCTGGAGATGGACTGAACGTGGAGAATGTCCAAGGGGCAGCTACTCGATTCCTGCAGTCAGAGGTGACATCGATGCTTGGAAAATCCATGTTCACGGTCAATTGTAATGATGTGCTGAGGGAACGCTATAAAAAGCCGAAGCAATATACCAGTGGTTCCCAACCTTTCAAATATAGCGACCCATTTTAGAACAAGCAATCATGAAGCGACCCCAACCCTTAAAATATCTTATATATACATTCGGTTTTTGTACAACAAACTGCCATATATTGCGATTATTGAATTATAGATTATTTATTCATAAAAAATTCCAAAGCTCCTACAAACATTAATTAATTGCAAATCAATTCAAAATTGTTCGAACACACAAATTTCCACCGTTATGTAAAATATGTTTATGAACTGACTTTAATGAGACGGCTGGTATTGCAGTTTTTTAGCTAGCAATTCTATCCTGGGCTCCGTTGTCGATATGGCACACCTCAAGTCGTCTTCCAGATTTAATTTATTTCGGTATTTGTTTTTAAGGATGAGAAGTTGGGAGAATGCTGCTTCACATAAGTAAGTTGTTGGGAAGGGCAATAAATTCCTTATCGCGATTTCTGATATTACTGGGAATTTTTGGAAACTTTTTGCCCAAAATTCTTGTAGTTGCAATTCACCAAACCATGATTTAGCTTCAAAATTGTTTTTTAAGTCGATGAACTCTTCTTCTGCTGCTTCAGGGATATTAGATACATTGGCATTGAATGGGTTGATTGTAAGGGAGAAAGATTTGCAACATTCATCAGGAAAATAACTTCTTAATCGAACAGTAAGAATTTCCAAATGCTCTTGTATCAAGCTATATAAGTCATCGATGTTAATTTCATTTGCCGCTTCTTCAACAAATTGGACAAGTGTTGGGAACATGTATAATTTCTTATGGTTAATTTTGGTGATCCAGAGTTCCAATTTCATTTTGAAAGACGATATGTTTTCAGACAAAGATATTATCGTACTTTCCTTACCCTGTAATCCTGTATTAACACTATTAAATATCTCAAAAATGTCGACCAGGTATGCCAATTTGCACAACGTAAATTCATCCGTCAACAATGATTCATATTCGCTTGCATTTTGAGAATCGAGAAATATTTGAAGCTCTCCTCTTAATTCAAAAAATCTCTTCAACGCCTTTCCTTTCGAGAGCCATCTTACCTCTGTGTGAAACAATAGTGCTTCATGCGTTGATCCCAAATCCTCACATAAAACTTTGAAGAGCAGTGTTGCAAGTGGCCTTGATTTAACGACATTTACTGCTTTAATCACTCGGTTAAGCACTTCTTTCAATGGTTCAGGTAACGTCTTGGTAGCTAATACTTGTCGATGAATCATGCAGTGAGTCCCAATTACTTCTGGAGTCACTTTTTTAACCAACGATTGGAAGCCAGACTTACAGCCGAGCATTGCAGGTGCCCCGTCAGTACAAACTCCGCATAATTTCTTCCATTCAATTGAATGTTCATTAAAGAAATCATCAATTAAATCAAAAATATCAGCAGCAGTAGTTGAAGTTTGCAGAGGCTTACAACACAAGAATTCTTCTTTAATTTTTTCATTTTTATAATAACGAACATACACAAGAAGTTGTGCAAAGTTTGTCACATCAGTAGTTTCATCAAGCTGTATGCTGAACAGCCCAGTTGGAGTTTCTTTTAATTCTTGAATAATTTGGCATAAAATATCCTCGGACATATCTGTTATCCTTCGTTTTACCGTATTGTTTGACACGGATAGAAGCGATAATTTATTTACCGCTTCAGGACCGATCATGAGACGTACAATATCTTTGGTGCATGGAAAAATAAGATTCTCAGCTATTGTGTGTGGCTTTTTAGCACGTGCTATTCTTAATGCAACCGTGTATGAAGCTTCAATGGCGGCTACATTTTTGTTTTGAAATAATCCACTGCTATCAAGCCGGCGGCTTTTGACACCAACAACTTTTGCTTTAAAAAAGTCAATACTTTTATCTTTCAAATCAGGGTGCTTAGTTTCGAGATGTCTTTGAAGTTTAGCTGGTTTCATAGACTCATGAGCAAGAACTTCCAAACATACTACACACTGTGGTCTTTCCACACCTGCATTAACTATGTCAGTGAATCCCCATTTCAAGAAATCATCACTGTACTTTCTCTTTCTTACACTCATTTTTAAAGGGTTAAGAATCACTCGAACAAAACTAACTACGTGTCACTGCAAGCGCGCGTACAACACTAGGTAAGTGGGAGGAGCGACAGCGGTGGCGCGACCAAGACAAAACAGAAACCAAACATGTTCAATACTGGCTTGAGTGACAACACGTTGTGTTGAGTGACTTAGGGAACTGTTACATTTAGTTTCATAGTATGAATTTATATAACTATCTTAATATGCATTTCACCGTGTTTTATATAATATTCATATCAGCTCAAAATCATTTAACGACCCCATGGCATTGGTGTCGCGACCCCGTTTGGGGTCGCGACCCACAGGTTGGGAACCACTGCAATATACTAACGGAATTGTATAAGTGTCGGCTTATTTCGATGCTAGAGTTACCAAAAGAAAACATTAGTAAACCAACCAGAAGTCTGAGCAAAGCAGAATATTGCTTTTATCATTCACAATGAGCAACCTTTAACTGCGAATGAAGCGAGCTTTGATATGACTGTCACTCTGCGTTTAAGTATGTTGTAGAAAACCTTAATAATTTAGATTGCTTCCCCGCTACAAAAGACACATTAGGATGTCATCAGCCAGCACGGTGGCGCAGCGGTAGAGTTGCTGCCTCACAGCGCCAGAGACCCGGGTTCAATCCTGACTACGGGTACGGTCTGCACGGAGTTTGTACGTTCTCCCTGTGACCTGCGTGGGTTTTCCCCCGAGACCTCCGGTTTCCTCCCACAAACGTACAGGTTTGTATGTTAATTGATTTCTGTAACTTGCCCCTAACATGTAGGATGAGAAACTGGGATAACAAAGAACTAGTGTACGGGTGATCGTTGGTTGATGCGGACTCGGTGGGCCGAAGGGCCTGTTTCCACGCTGTATCCCTTTAACTAAACTAAACTAATCATAGAGTTATTCAGCAAGGAAACAGGCCTTTCGGCCCACCTTACCCATGCCAACCATGTTGGCATTCTGGGCTCGTCCCTTTTGCCTGCATTTGTCTTGTAGCCTTCTGAACCCTTCCTATCCCTGTGTTTGATAATTACAATATCCAGTTCAATGTTATGGAGAGGCAGCATCATGATTATAGCCGGGTATTGCATTTACATTGGACCAGATATTGGTCACAAAGCTATTGCATCCACTTTTAAAACCTCCCCTGGCAATGCATCTATCACGGGAGAGAAGGAATGGGTGACGTTTCGGGTCGAGACCCTTCTTCAGACTGATGTCAGAGGGGCGGGACAAAGGAAGGATATAGATGGAGACAGGAAGATAGAGGGAGATCTGGGAAGGAGGAGGGGAAGAGAGGGACGGAGGAATTATCTAAAGTTGGAGAAGTCGACGTTCATACCACCGGGCTACAAACTGCCCAGGCGAAATATGAGGTGCTGCTCCTCCAACTTCCGGCGGGCCTCACTGTGGCACTGGAGGAGGCCCATGACAGAAAGGTCAGACTGGGAATGGGAGGGGGAGTTAAGGTGCTCGGCCACCGGGAGATCAGTTTTGTTAATGCGGACCGAGCGCAGGTGTTCAGCGAAGCGATCGCCGAGCCTAGACATCTAGAGCAGCGGATGCAATAGATGAGGTTGGAGGAGGTGCAGGTGAACCTTTGTCTCACCTGGAAAGACTGTTTGGGTCCTTGGATGGAGTTGAGGGGGGAGGTAAAGGGACAGGTGTTGCATCTCGTGCGGTTGCAGGGGAAAGTGCCCGGGGTTGGGGTGGTTTGGGTAGGAAGGGACGAGTGGACCAGGGAGTTACGGAGGGAACGGTCTCTGCGGAACGCAGAGAGGGGAGGGGATGGGAAGATATGGCCAGTGGTGGGGTCCCGTTGTAGGTGACGGAAATGTTGGTGGATGATATGTTGGATCTGCTGGCTGGTGGGATGGAAGGTGAGAACGAGGGGGATTCTGTCCTTGTTGCGAGTGGGGGGAGGGGGAGCAAGAGCGGAGCTGCGGGATGTAGAAGAGACCCTAGTGCGAGCCTCATCTATAATGGCGGAGGGGAAGCCCCGTTTTCTGAAGAACGAGGACATCTCGGAAGCCCTAGTGTGAAACACCTCATCCCGGGCGCAGATGCGGCGTAGACGGAGGAATTGGGAGTAGAGGATAGACTTTTTGCAGGGGACCGGGTGGGAAGAAGTGTAGTCCAGATAGCTGTGCGAGTCGGTGGGTTTATAGTAAATGTCCGTCACTAGTCTGTCTCCTGTGATGGAGATGGTGAGGTCCAGAAACGGGAGGGAGATGTCAGAGATAGTCCAGGTATATTTAAGGGTAGGATGGAAATTGGAGGTGAAGTGTATGAAGTCAGTGGGTGCAAGAGGTAGCACCAATGCAGTCGTCGATGTAGCGGAGGTAGAGTTCGGGGATGGGGCCAGTGTACGTCTGGAACAGGGATTGTTCGACGTACCCGACAAAGAGGCAGGCGTAGCTAGGGCCCATGCGAGTGCCCATAGCTACGCCTCTGGTTTGGAGGAAGTGGGAGGAGTCACAAGGATGGTCTCGAAGCCCTCCGTTTCTTCCTCAACCGTAGAACCAGCCAATCCCCATCGACCAACACTCTCCTCCGCCTAGCAGAGCTGGTTCTTACCCTCAACAACTTCTCCTTTGACTCCTCCCACTTCCTCCAAACCAGAGGCGTAGCTATGGGCACTCGCATGGGCCCTAGCTACACCTGCCTCTTTGTCGGGTACGTCGAACAATCCCTAGGGCTTCCGAGATGTCCTCGTTCTTCAGAAAACGGGGCTTCCCCTCCGCCATTATAGATGAGGCTCTCACTAGGGTCTCTTCTACATCCCACAGCTCCACTCTTGCTCCCCCTCCCCCCACTCGCAACAAGGACAGAATCCCCCTCGTTCTCACCTCCCACCCCACCAGCCAGCGGATCCAACAAATCATCCGCCAACATTTCCGTCACCTACAACGGGACCCCACCACTGGCCATATCTTCCCATCCCCTCCCCTCTCTGCGTTCCGCAGAGACCGTTCCCTCCGTAACTCCCTGGTCCACTCGTCCCTTCCTACCCAAACCACCCCAACCCCGGGCACTTTCCCCTGCAACCGCACGAGATGCAACACCTGTCCCTTTACCTCCCCCCTCAACTCCATCCAAGGACCCAAACAGTCTTTCCAAGTGAGACCAAGGTTCACCTGCACCTCCTCCAACCTTATCTATTGCATCAGCTGCTCTAGATGTCAACTTATTTACATCGGCGAAACCAGGCGCAGGCTCGGCGATCGCTTCGCTGAACACCTGCGCTCGGTCCGCATTAACAAAACTGATCTCCCGGTGGCCGAGCACTTTAACTCCCCCTCCCATTCCCAGTCTGACCTTTCTGTCACGGGCCTCCTCCAGTGCCATAGTGAGGCCCGCCGGAAGTTGGAGGAGCAGCACCTCATATTTCGCCTGGGCAGTTTGCAGCCCGGTGGTATTAACGTCGACTTCTCCAACTTTAGATAGCTCCTCTGTCCCTCCCTTCCCCTCCTCCTTCCCAGATCTCCCTCTATCTTCCTGTCTCCACCTATATCCTTCCTTTGCCCCGCCCCCCTGACATCAGTCTGAAGAAGGGTCTCGACCCGAAACGTCACCCATTCCTTCTCTCCCGAGATGCTGCCTGACCTGCTGAGTTACTCCAGCATTTTGTGAATAAATCGATTTGTACCAGCATCTGCAGTTATTTTCTTATAATGCATCTGTCACTCTCTGTGTAAAAATCATGCCAAAGCCAATTAACTTTACCAAAGCCAATTAACTTACAAACCTGCACGTCTTTGGAGCGTGGGACGAAACTGGAGTACCCAGGCAAACCCACATGGTCACAGGGAGAAGGTGCAAACTCAGTACAAACGGCAGCATCTGTAGGCGGGATCGAACCAAGATTTCTGGCGCTGTGAGGCAGCAGCTCTACTGCTACACCACTGTGCCGCCTCTTATAATTTTATATACTTCGATCAGGTCACCCCTCAACCCAAACATTCTAAGTTTGACTTCCTAAAATACATTATCTACACTTCTCCGGATTACACCCCATCTCCTACGCCCACCTTTTCAATCGATCTCTATCCTGCTGCATTCGTTGACAAGCTTCCTTGTTTTCTACAATTGCAGCAATGTTTATGTCATCTGCAAACTTACTCTATATTTTATCCAGGGGAGAAATGGCACTGCAGATGATGGTTTACAAAAAAAGACACAAAGGTCCCGAAGAAGGGTCCCAAGCTGAAACCTATTCACCTATTCATGTTCTCATAGAAACATAGAAAATTGGTGCAGGAGTGAGTCACTTGGCCCTTCGAGCCAGCACCGCCATTCAATAAGATCATGGCTGATCAACAAAATCAGTACTCTGTTCCAGCTTTTTCCCTGTATTCCTTGATTCCGTTCCCCCAAGAGCTAAATCTAACTCTCTCTTGAAAACATCCAGTGAATTGGCCTCCACTGCCCTCTGTGGCAGAGAATTCCACAAATTCACAACTCTCTGGGTGAAAAAGTTTTTTTCTCACCTCAGTTTTAAATGGCCTCCCCTTTATTCTAAGACTGTGGCCCCTGGTTCTGGACTCCCCCAACACTGGGAACATTTTTCCTGCATCTAGCTTGTCCAGTCAATAGACAATAGACAATAGGTGCAGGAGGAGGCCATTCGGCCCTTCGAGCCAGCACCGCCATTCAATGTGATCATGGCTGATCATTTTTCTTCATCTCAGTCCTAAATGGACTACCCCTTAGATGCTGCCTGACCCGCTGAGTTACTCCAGCACTCTGTGAAACGTCACCTATCCATGTTCTCCACAGATGCTGCCTGACCTGCTGAGTTACTCCAGCACTGTGTGAAACGTCACCTCTCCATGTTCTCCACAGATGCTGCCTGACCCGCTGAGTTACTCCAGCACTGTGTGAAACGTCACCTATCCATGTTCTCCAGAGATGCTGCCTGACCCGCTGAGTTACTCCAGCACTCTATTAAACGCCACTTATCCATGTTGTAGAGCAGAGGTATCTAGGAGTGCAGGTGCATGGTTCTTTGAAGGTCAAGTCGCAGGTAGATAAGGTGGACAAAAAGGCTTTTGGCCTTCATCAGTCAGTGTATTGAGTATAGAAGTTGGGAGGTCATGTTGCAGTTGTATAAGATGTTGGTGAGACTGCATTTAGAATATTGCGTTCAGTTCTGGGCACCATGTTATAGGAAAGATATTGTCAAGCTTGAAAGGGTTCAGAAAAGATTTATGAGGATGTTGCCAGGACCAGAGGGTGTGAGCTACAGGGAGAGGTTAAGTAGGCTGGGTCTCTATTCCTTGAAGTGCAAGAGGATGAGGGGTGATCTTATAGTGGTGTACAAAATCATGAAAGGAATAGACGGGTAGATGCACAGTCTTTTGCCCAGAGTAGGGGAATCGAGGACCAGAGGACATAGGTTCAAGGTGAAGGGCAAAAGATTTAATAGGAATCTGAGGGGTAACATTTTCACACAAAGGGTGGTGGGTGTATGGAACAAGCTGCCAGAGGAGGTAGTTGAGGCAGGGACTATCCCAACGTTTAAGAAACAGTTAGACAGGTACATGGATAGGACAGGTTTGGAGGGATATGGACCAAGCGCAGGCGGGTGGGACTAGCGTAGCTGGGACATGTTGGCCGATGTGGGCAAGTTGGGCCGAAGGGCCTGTTTCCACACTGTATCACTCTATGACTCTGAAACCGGTGCATCTGTAGAAAACCCACACGGTCAAAGGGAGAACGTGCACACCCCATATAGACAGTATCCTGAGGTCAGGATCGAACTTGGGTCTCTGGTGCTGTGAGGCAGCGGCTCTACCCACTGCGCCACTGTGTCATATCATGAATCCGCATTACAAACAACAAAGGTCCCAGCACTGATCCTTGCGGAACAACATTAGCCCACCTCCAATTTAAATTCCATTTGGAATATTTTGGAGGACCAAGAACCAAGTCACAGATTACCAGCCAGAACAACAGCAGCCAAGGTATAGAAAAACAAAGTAAACTTTCAAAATCCACAAGTTGTGAGATGGGAAAGGTATTATGGCGTGTATTTTTCAGAGACATTTTATTATCTTTGATGTTAGCATTATTTGATTTTCTTTATCCTACAGATGAGCCTGAGCACAATTGCTTAGTTGACATGCTTCCCATTGAGCGGGGAAAGATGCTACTGATGTGTCTGCTACTGGGATTACGACAAGGTGGCGCAGCGGTAGAGTTGCTGCCTTACAGCACTTGCAGCGCCGGAGACCCGTGTTCCATCCCGACTACGGGTGCTGTCTGTACGGAGTTTGTACATTCTCCCCGTGACCTGCGTGGGTTTTCTCCGAGATCTTCGGTTTCTTCCCGCACTCCAGGTTTGTAGGTTAATTGGCTCGGTATAAATGTAAATTGTTTCCAATGTGTGTTGGATAGTGTTAATGTTCAGTTCGGTTCAGTTTATTGTCACGTGTACCGAGGTACAGTGAAAAGCTTTTTGTTGTGCGCTAACCAATGTGCGGGGATCGCTGGTCATTGTGGACTCGGTGGGCTGAAGAGCATGTTTCTGCACTGCGCTCTAAAAGTAAACTAAAAATGAAACGTCGGAGCGCAGTCACTGTTGACATTGCTCTTAGGGCTCTTGGGGCTAAAGGAATCAAGGGATATGCTCACAAGCTATAGGAGTAGAATTAAGCCATCCGGCCCATCAAGTCCACTCCACCATTTAACCATGGCTGTGCTCTGCCTCCTAATCCCATTCTCCTCCCTTCTCCCCATAACCCTTGACACCCGTTCTAATGAAGAATTTGTCTATCTCTGCCTCAAAAATATTCACTGACTTGGTCTCCTCAGCCCACTGTGGCAATGAGTTCCACGGATTAACTATCCTCTGACAAGAGAAGTTTCTCCTCACCTTCCTAAAAGAACGCCCTTTAATTCTGAGGCTATGACCTCTGGACCTAGATTTGGTGTGATTGAAAACCGTGCTTTGAAGTTAGCAGGTCCACCCACTGCTGACGTTAGTGAGGGAGTTACCACATGGGGAAAAGGCAGGAACGGGTACTGATTTTGGATGATCAGCCATGATCATATTACATGGTGGTGCTGGCTGAAGGGCCGACTCCTGCACCTGTTTTCTATGTTTCTCTGACATGCGACCCACTGTGTGGGGAAGGATGCTGCTGCTGGGATTACTGCAAGCCTCACCACACTTCAGCTGGAAAGCCTGCTATCAGCAGTGCCATCACTGAGCCATTCACAGAAGGAGACTCACAGCAGATGAATACTTGGGAGAACAGCACTCACTATTATCTTAAGCAGAATCCGTGAACTCTGGAATGGATTTCAGCAGTCTGCAATGAGCTGTGAAACTGCCCAATCAGGTCTCCTGATACCAGACGAATCTTCTGCCAGCACAGACACAAATTACTCAGCCCATAAGACCAGAAGACACAGGAGCAGAATTAGGCCATTTGGCCCATAGGGATTTACGAGGATGTTGCCAGGCCTCAAGAGCCTGAGCTATAGGGAGAGGTGAATAGGCTAGGACTTGACTGGAGCGACTAGGATTGTATACACTGAAATTTAGAAGGATGAGAGGGGATCTTATTGAAACATATAAGATTATTAAGGGATTTGACACGTTAGAGGCAGGAAACATGTTCCCAATGTTGGGGGAGTCCAGAACCAGGGGCCACACTTTAAGAATAAGGGGTAGGCCATTTAGAACAGAGATGAGGAAAAACCTTTTCACTCAGAGAGTTGTAAATCTGTGGAATTCTCTGCCTCAGAAGGCAGTGGAGGCCAATTCTCTGGATGCTTTCAAGAGAGAACTAGGAAGAGCTCTTAATGATAGAGGAGTCAGGGGGTATGGGGAGAAGGCGGGAACGGGGTATAGATTGTGAATGATCAGCCATGATCACATTAAATGGAGGTGCTGGCTCAAAGGGCCGAATGGCCTACAATGGCCTATTGTCTATTGACTTTATTTCTTGGAGTGCAGGAGGATGAGGGGTGATCTTATAGAGGTGTGCAAAATCATGAGAGGAATAGATCGGGTAGTCTCTTGCCCAGAGCAGGGGAATCGATAACCAGAGGGCAGAGGTTTAAGGTGAATGGGGGGGGGAGATTTATTCGGAACATGAAGGGTAACTTTTTTTACACAAAAGGTGGTGGGTATGTGGAACGAGCTGCCGGAGGAGGTAGTTGTGGCCTAATTCTGCTGATGCATCTTATGGTCTTATAGGTATTAGGTATTTTTAAAGTGGAGATTGATAGGTTCTTGATTAGTAAGTGCATCAAAGGTTATGGGGAGAAGGCAGAAGAATGGAGTTGAGAGTGGAAAATAGATCAGCCATGGTCTGATCGAATGGTGGAGTAGACTCATAGTCATTGAGTGATACAGCGTGGAAACAGGCCCTTCGGCCCAACTTGCCCACACCGACCAACATGTCCCATCTACACTGGTCCCACCTGCGTTTGGCCCTTGTATCTCTTACACCTGTCATATCCATGTACCTGTCTAAATGTTTCCTAAACATTGTGATAGTACATGTGTTTTTATTATGAGGAAACTTGTGCTAGAACACGGAACAGCAACAGGCCCTTCAGCCCACAATGTCTGTGTTAAACATGATGTAGAGATAAACTAACCATATCTATTTGCATCCCTTCATTCTCTGCATCGCCCTGCACTTATTGATGTAGAATTTTGGATACATGTGTTCAGAAACTGTTAGGGCATTCACCTCTAGATTAGCGAAGGAGGGAAACATAGAACGGACAGACACAAAATGCTGGAGTAACTTATGATCATGCTGTATGGATCCACTGAGTTATTCCTGCATTTTGTGTCTATCTTTGGTGTAAACCAGCATCTGCAGTTCCTTCCTACACATAGAACAGTAGTTTAGTTTTGAAATACAGCACAGAAACAGGCCCTTTGGCCCACCAAGTCCGTGCCGACCAGCAATCCCCGCACAGTAACGCTATCCTCTTCACACTAGGGACAACTTACAATTTTACCAAGCCAATTAACCTACAATCTGTATGTTTTTCGGGGTGTGGGAGGAAACTGGAGCACCCAGAGAAGACCCACGGAGTTACAGGGAGAACGTACAAACTCCGTACAGACAGCACCCGTAGTCAGGATCGAACCCTGGTCTCTGGCAACTCTACCACTACGGTGACGCAGTAGTACAACACAGGAAGGGCCCTTCAGCCCACAAAGTTTGTGCTGAACATGATGAAGTTTACGTGTAGATAGACACAAAAAGCTGGAGTAACTCAGCGGGAAGTTTAAGTGTAACCTTGTAACAGGTCTAACCTCCAATATTTATTGTTTGAAAACCCACGCCGTTTAAAATCTACCACGAGGCAGTCAGCCGCTGCTGACAGCATAGGCTTTTAAGTCCCTGGATTTCTCAACAACCATTGCTTCACGACACCTCTGCTTTGCCTTGACAAATTACTTACTTCTGGAGAACAAATTGCTAACAGCTTGGCTTCACATATATCACAGTATCAGGGCCTACATGGAACTCCGCCACTGCCCCCATGCCTGTCATTTGTAACTGAGGATATTTTCTTTCGCCTTGTCTTTGCTCGGACACCACGGGTGCATTCATCACTTGTACACACACTTTCTGACAACACAGAACACACGGCACAAAGTAGCAAACTGCAGATGACAAAGCAGGGGCAGAGGATTGGCTGTTCCACACAGAGTAAAAGATTAAATTGTAAAATCCTGAAGGCAGCGGGATGAATCTGAACAATTACTGCTAACACGAAGCACCAGCTGACTAAGATGGATGGCTTGTGTCTGAGCGGAGCTGGGATCTGATGTTTATACACGGGTCCCCGCTCTCCAACCAGCTCACAGGCAGTGGCAATGGTTGGATTTCATTCACACATTGCTGACGTGAAGTTTTTTTTACTCCAGCTACCTGATTAGTGGAGATAGTTATCACCAATCACGCCCTTGATTATCAATGCTAGACAGTATTTTCTCCGGTCTTGGTCTATCTCCCGCTGTTCTCTCTCTCTCTCTCTCAGCACGTTTAGTTTTTTTTAACCTGGGTCCTGCTTCTCTCTGTTCTCCCCGTTTTCTCCGGGTGCTCCAGTTTCCTCCCACACTCCAATGACATACAGGTTGGGAGGTTAATTGGCCGTATTGTGTCGGATAATGTTAATGTGCGGGGATCGCTAGTCGGCACGGACTCGGTGGGCCGAAAGGCCTGTTTCTGCGCTGTATCTCTAAACTAAACTAATTCTCAATTGTATAAACACTAGTGTGGATCTACCAATTGGTCTCAGCATCTTGGAGAGAAATTCTTGAATAATCTCCCTCCTGCACTTGGTTTTCAATGACCCTGCAGGAAGTATCTGTGTTAACATCTGATGAGAGCATTTATAGCCTCTGTGGTTACTTCACCTAGCTGACTCATTTTCAATGTTTAGGAAAGAACTGCAGATGCTGGTTTAAATCGAAGATAGACACATAATGCTGGTGTAACTCAGCGGGACAGGCAGCATCTCTGGACAAAAGGAATGGGTGATGTTTCTGATCGAGTCTGAAGGGTCTCGACCTGAAATGTCACCCATTCCTTCTCTCCAGAGATGCTGCCTGTCCCGCTGAGTTACTCCAGCATTTTGTGTCTATCTTCATTTGCGATTATTAATAATCCAACAGAAGTAAGTTTAGTTTGGTTTAGTTTATTATTGCCATCTGTACTGAGGTACAGTGAAAAGGTTTTGTTTGTGTGCTATCCAGTGAAAGAAAAGACTATACACGAACACAATGAAGCCATTCACAGTACACAGATAAAGGAGAAATGGTACATTTAGTGTAAAGATATAACATTGAAGTCCGATAAAGTCCAATTAAAGGTCATTCAAAGCTCTCCAATGAGGTAGATGGGAGGTCAGGGCTGCACTCAAGCAGTTGGCTGATCCTGTACCATTAGGAAAGGATCAGAGTAAACATTTCTTCTTCTTGCTGGGCCATCAGTCAGGATTGAGGATGACTTGTTTCTGTTCTGGTTGATGAGGTGACTGATGAGGCTCGTGTGGAAGCAGCAGATGGCTGAACGGATACTTTGTGAAGCCACGTTCCCCCCAACGTTCTCAACATCCGGAGTGGTCCTCCTCTGCTTTGTGCAGTCATAGGCCTGGTATTCCCAGGAAACCTTTGTAATGAATACCTGAAGTGATCTTTCTCTGTGAGTGTCAAAGTATCCTTTCTGGAAACAAGAGGAGAAAAAAGGCACGGTGGCGCAACGGGTAGAGTTGCTACCTCACAGCACCAGAGACCCGAGTTCAATCCCGTCTAGGGGTGCTGTCTGTATGGAGTTTGCACGTTCTCCCCATGACCTCCTCCAAGATCTTCGCTTTCCTCCCACACTCCAAAGACGTGCAGGTTTGTAGTTTAATTGGCTTGGTACATTATGTAAAGTTGACCCTAGTGTGGGATGGTGTTGGTGTGCGGGGATCGCTGTTCGGTGGGCTCTCGGTGGGCTGAAGTGCCTGTTTCCGCGCTTTATCTCTAAAACTAAAAGAAAAAAATGGCCAAATGGCCTAATTCTACTCCCATCACTTATGAGATGAATAGCAGCAGGTGGGACGAGTGTAGATGGGACATGTTGGTCGCTGTGGGCATTTTGAGCTGAGGGGCCTGTTTCTACACTGTATCACTCTCTAACTGCAAGCCCTCCTCTGCACCTTGAAGTTTCACACGATATAAATCTGTGGCTTCAACCATGATCACAGCAACTCTGCTTCAGCTTGCACTTAATGGGCTGAGAAATCAGTCATTTTATCTCTTGCTTGTTTGTTTGCTCGTGTGTGCGCACCTGCAGGCTGCCAGCCGCGTGATTTACGCACGACTCTATCAGCAGAACCCAGTCAACGTCCAGAGATTTTTAATTAATGCAAATCCAGAGTGCAGCATGCAAGAGGGCAAATGATTCCGCTGAGGTGCACTCCTCGTCATCGCCAATTACCTAGTAATTACCTCACAAACTAACACTTTATTAATCAGCTTAATAAAAGCTGGTGTGGAAACATGCTGATGAGAGTCAAATTTGAAAGCAGGCAGTAAAACAGGATTTGTTTCCAGCGTGAAATGAAAGTGCCTATTGATAAAAATTAATTAAACTGTAATGAAAGTGTGTTGCACATGTGCATGGGGGTGGGGGTAGGGGAGGGGAACGGGAACGGGAACGGGGTGTTCAGCCCCTTGCAGATTCTGCAGCTACTTCATGTACAAGTAGTTGTGTGCCCCGCTGTAATCTGCCATGCTTGTGTTCCCATGCTGGTGCCATAGGGACAGAGCACTGTCATCATGTAACCGTGCAAGAAATAGAGTTCTACCTGAATGGGGGGGCTCCATTACTTCCAACACGTGGACTTTATTCATAGGGTCTGAAGAAAGTTCTCAATCCGAAACATCACCCATTCCTTCTCTCCAGAGATGTTGCCTGAACCGCTGAGTTACTCCAGCATTTTGTGTCTACCTTGGACTTTATTGGTTATAGTTTACATCGTTTATTGTCACGTGTACCGAGGTACAGTGAAAAACTTTTGTTGCGTGCTATCCAGTCAGCAGAAAGACAATACATGATGACAATCACGCCATTTTGTGTACCGATTCATGGTAAGGGAATAACGTTTAGTGCAAGTTAAAGATTAATGCGGGTGTCAGGTGTTATGAGGAGAAGGCAGGAGAATGGGGTTAGGAGGGAGAGATAGATCAGCCACGATTGAACGGTAGAGTAGACTTGATGGGCTGAACGGCCTAATTCTGCTCCTATCACATATGACCTTATGAACTTATGTCTTGGATGTATTTTTTTTCATTTGTAAACAGCGCCAAAATATGGAGACTGTGCATTTGTGGTTGTGCAAAAGAATTTCACTGTGCTGTGAATACGTGATAATAAAGAACTATTGAACCATTGAGTTGTAATTCCCTGCTTTGTCAACTTGTGTAATAAGTATCAAAACATGATGAAGTCTTCAAGGTTTGGTTCAATCAGCACTACCATCATTGCACTGGACTTTAGACTTTGGAGAGACAGCGCAGAAACAGGATCTTCGGCTCATTGAGCCCACGCCCACCAGAGAAGCCCACCAGTTGAATTCTCTGCCACAGAAGGCAGTAGAGGCCAATTCACTGTCTGTGCTACACTCTCTTATTGTCCAGTTCACGGATTGATTGTTAAGAATAAAAACCTTTGTCATAAAACTTGTTCAAGTCTCAGCTTCAACATTACAATTAAATTTTCAGTGACATGATAGGTTCTGACCCTCAATTGCTCTCATGTTGGGTAGTTTTAACAATAGCTGCATAGTAACTTCGCCTTCATAGAAAACAGAACAGTACGGTTCAGGAACAAGCCCTTTGGCCCACAATGTCCGTGCCGAACATACTGCCAAGTTAAACTAATCTCTTCTGCCTGCACACAATCCATTTCCTTCCATTCCCTGCATTTCCATGTGCCTATCCAAAAACCTAATAAACACCACTCTTTTATCTGCCTCTACCACCACCCCTGGCAGCGCGGTCCAGGCACCCACCACCCTCTGTGTAAAAAAGATTTGCCCCACACATCACCTTTAAACTTTGCCCCTCTCACCTTAGAACTATGCCCTTCAGTCTTTGAGATTTCCACCTGGGAAAAAGGTTGTGACTGTCTACCCTACTGATGCTTCACATAGTTTCATAAACTTCCATTAGACATCGTGCCTCATTTTCCTTCTCATTAACATGTGGAAAAGAGTATCAGACGTGGCAAGTAATGGGCAGATCATTTTATCTTGCCCATTTTAGATTATCATTAAACGTTTGAGTTGTCCCCAGTATGCTCACTCATGTGATTGATGCCAAGAGGAGGCCAGGAAGTTCATTACAATAATAATTCAATTAAAGATATTCTGTTCGGAAAGGTAAATTTTCAGTGGAGGCTTCAGATGCCTCCATCTTTTGCAGGATGTTAGGACAGTATTAACAGCCGAGGTACTTCATTTTAGTGATTGCCAAAATGCGTGTCGAAATGATACGACCGTGTTGATGAGTCACCCACTTTTCCTGATTGGATGCACAGCTATTCCCAATGTGTTTGCACATTTTATACTGTCATTTGAAAACAAGTGATATAGTGGTAGTGGAAGAGCCGCTACCTCACGGCACCACAGACCCGGCTTCAATCCTAACCTCAGGTTCAGTTTACTTTATTGTCATGTGTACCGAGGTACAGTGTAATCATGTATAGTCTTTCTGTTGACTGGATAGCATGCAACAAAAGCTTTTCACGACACTTCAGTAGGTGAGAGGGGCAAAGTTTAAAGGAGATGTGTGGGGCAAGTTGTTTACCTGGAGGGTGGTGGATGCCTGGAACACACTGCCAGGGGTGGTGGTGGAGGCAGATACGATAGTGGTGTTTATCAAGCTTTTGGATAGGCACATGGAAATGCAGGAAATGGAGGGCTATGGATCACGTGCAGGCAGAAGAGATTAGTTTAACTTGGCAGTATGTTCGGCACGGACATTGTGGGCTAAAGGGCTTGTTCCTGAACCGGACTGTTCTGTGTTCTATGAAGGCCAAGTCACTATGCAGCTATTGTTAAAACTCTACCCAACATGAGAGCAATTGAGGGTCAGAACCTATCATGTCACTGAAGACTTAATTGTAACGTTGAAGAGCTGGGTCCTTGAACAAGTGATACGACAAAGGTTTTTGTTCTTAACAATCAATCAGTCGATAGCGGTCACCTGGGGCAATAAGAGAGCATAGCACAGAGTTCAACACAGAGGCAGCTAAATGAATGCACAGCACCAACGACATTCCCTTCGCAGCTTTGTGTCAATCTTTAATGAAGTCAATTGAGTTAATTCACATTGTCCAGCTCAATAACTTAGGCTAGCTCAATTCTCCTAAAATATATTAGGCTGTTACTGTCCAAAAATCAACAAAGTAAATACTTAAAATGTCAGCATTGTGGCGCAGTGGTATGGTTGCTGCCTTACAGCGCCAGAGACCCGGGTTCGATCCACAACACAGGTGCTGGCTGTACAGAGTTTTGTACGTTCTCCCCATGACCTGCGTAGGTTTTCTTCTGGTGCACATTAATTGGCTTCAGTAAAAAAATGTAAATTATCCCTGGTGCCCCACTTTCTCATCTGCTGTCTACACACTAGGGGCGATTACAGAGGGCCAATTAACCTACAAATCCGCACGTCTTTGGGATGTGGGAGGAAATTGGATCATCTGGAGGAAACCCATGCAGTCATAGAGAGAACATGCAAACTCCACGCAGACAGCATCTGAGGTCAGGATTAAACCTGGGGTCTCTGGTGCTGTGAGGCAGCAGCTCTACCAGTTGCACCACCATGCCTTCATAATGTGTATGCATGTGTGAGAATAATACTGTTCCATGGCTCAGATAGTGTTAATAAACCGCAAGAGTAAAGTCCTCCGTCAGCACAACTCAGCAAAGCGAGCCTGGATCATTACAATACAGGGAAGGCAGATTTAACCAGCAAAAGATCACTGAGTCATTAACCAGACAGAATATCACTAAATTGGATAGAGACAACTATTTTAGCTTCCCGAGTGGAGCTTGTTATTTCTACAATATTTTAATTAATTTTTTTAGAGCTCAGTAATGATTTGATTTTCATTCCTTGTGGGGTTCACATCCCACTTTGGAGACCAGTACAAAATATTCCACTGCAGAGTGGTACTGAGGGAGCGTGCACCGTTGGATGAGTTGGCTCTCATTGGAGGTGTTAATGCAAAGACCCATCTGTTCTCTTACATGAGTACACAATATTCCACGGCATAATTTGGAAGACTGAAGAACATTCTCCAAAGCCCTGGCCAGTATTTGGTCCGTAACTAGGGTTGCCAACTGTCGCGTACTAGCTGGGATATCCCGTATTTTGGGCTAAATTAGTTTGTCCTGTATGGGACCACCCTTGTCCCGTATTAGTAGGGTTGCCAACTTCCTCACTCCCAAATAAGGGTGACGTCACCGCCCCACGCCCCACGTGACCTCACCCAGCCAGCGGCCACGTGCTCACGCTCCAGCAATGGCGGCTGCCCGGGCCGGGGAGCAGGTTGCGTAGCAGCTTCCGTTAGGCGGCACCCGTGCAGCCGCCATTGGTGGAGCGGGAGCACGTGGCCGCTGGCTGGGTGAGGTCACGTGGGGCGCGGGGCGGTGACTTCACCCTTTGTCTCATATTTGGGAGTAAGGAAGTTGGCAACCCTACCCGTAACTAACATCACCACAAAAAGGTTATCTATCCATTTTCATATTGCTGTTTGTCGGAACATGGTATGCAAAAATGTCAGATGTTTCCTACGTTATTGGTATAGTTTAGTTTAGTTTAGAGATAAATCGTAGAAACAGGCCCTTCTGCCCACCGAATCTGCACTGACCAGTGATCCCTGCACATTAACACGATCCTGCACACACAATGGACAATTTTTACATTTATACCAAGCCAATTAACCTACAAACCTGTGCATCTTTGGAGTTTTATGAGGAAACCAAAGTTCTTGGAGAAAACCCACAAGGATCATGGGGAGAATGTACAAACTCCGTCCAGATAAACGGCTGCAGTCAGGATTGAACCAGGTTTCTCTGGCGCTGTGAGACAGCCACTCTGCCGCTGCGCCACTGTGCTACCCAACTTACCGTAACTTACTTCAAAATGTCTTGCCATTTTCATATTGCTGTTTGTAGGGTCCTGCTATGCACAAATGTCAAATGTTTCCTCCATTATTGATATTGATAATGAGTTATTATTGACAATCATATCATATCATATATATACAGCGCGGAAACAGGACAATGTCCTAACAAATACGTAAGATGGCCCACGATAAACCTGCATTTGTACACTCACCTGAGAAAAGTCTTTACTGTTTTCATTGACATAAACTATGGAGTCTAAATTCATTACATTTAAAGCACATTTAACGGTCTCTTATTCTTTTGTTCAAATGTTTATCTATAATTCTCTTTTCCTGTCATTTTTGTTCTTGCATTTCGATGCACTGGAAAAGAAGCTTTGTTTTGTGCCTGACGGTTGCTTTGGTCTTCTGACACAGAGTGCATCCCATTCGATGGTGTCTTCTGGTTTCAGTCAGAGCAGCAGTTAAAATACTAAAATTAGGTTTGAGCTCGAGAAAACATCATAAGAATATTTTATGTGTACAGCAAGAAAAATGAGATGACTTCTGGCAACTTTCTGTCCTCCCACAAACCATCAAAGATGAGATCAAACAAAGAACATGGCGGGATACAACTTAGAAATTGGATCACACAGCACCCATTTTGGGGGAAGTACAGTACTATTTCAACCAGCTAGAGTGGACTATACTGGAGACCATTCTCGTTGACCTTGCGCGAACTACAATTAGAAAAGGCACTGCCCTGCGGATTCATATGCTTTACGTTTTTCCCATGGTCAGGCTTGCACTGAATGACAATGTTATTCATTAAATAAGCTTAAAGGTCATAAAGTCACAGTCATACAGAAAAAAAATAGCCCTTTGGCCCAACTCATCCATGCCGATAAACTTGTCCTAACTAAACATAGAAACAAAGACAGACAAATTAGGTGCAGGAGGAGGCCATTTGGTCCTTCGAGCCAGCATCGCCATTCATTATGATCATCTGATCATCCACAATTAGTAACCCGTGCCTGCCTTCTCCCCATATCCCTTGATTCCACTAGCCCCTAGAGCTCTATCTAACTCTCTTTTAATTCATCCAGTGAATTGGCCTCCACTGCCTTCTGTGGCAGAAAATTCCACAAATTCACAACTCTCTGGGTGAAAAAGTTTCTTCTCACCTCAGTTTTAAATGGCCTCCCCTTTATTCTTAGACTGTGGCCCCTGTTCTGGACTTTCCCAACATTGTGAACATTTTTCCTGCATCTAGCTTGTCCAGTCCTTTTATAATTTTATACGTCTCCATAAGATCCCCTCTCATCCTTCTAAACTCCAGTGAATACAAGCCCAGTCTTTCCAATCTTTCCTCATATGACAGTCCCACCATCCCAGGGATTAACCTTGTGAACCTACGCTGCACTGCCTCAATAGCAAGGACGTCCTTCCTCAAATTAGGAGACCAAAACTTCACACAATACTCCAGATGTGGTCTCCCCAGGGTCCTACACAACTGCAGCGGAACCTCTTTGCTCCTATACTCAAATCCTCTCATTATGAAGGTCAACATGCCATTTTCTTACTTCACTGCCTCCTGTACCTGCACGCTTACTTTCAGTGACTGGTATACAAGGACACCCAGGTCTTGTTGCACTTCCCCTTTACCTAATCTGACACCATTGAGATAATAATCTGCCTCCTTGTTTTTGCCACCAAACTGGATAACCTCATTTATCTACATTATACTGCATCTGCCATGCATCTTCCCACTCACTCAACCTGTCCAAGTCACCCTGCAACCTCCTAACATCCCCTTCGCAGTTCACACTGCCACCCAGCTTTGTGTCATCCGCAAACTTGCTAGTTTGTGTCATCTGTACACTGGTCCTAGTTATTCACGTTTGGGCCATATCCCACTCAACCTTTAGTATAAGAAAATAACTGCAGATGCTGGTACAAATCGATTTATTCACAAAATGCTGGAGTAACTCAGCAGGTCAGGCAGCATCTCGGGAGAGAAGGAATGGGTGACGTTTCGGGTCGAGACCCTTCTTCAGACTGATGTCGGGGGTGGGACAAAGGAAGGATATAGGTGGAGACAGGAAGATAGAGGGAGCTCTGGGAAGGAGGAGGGGAAGGGAGGGACAGAGGAGCTATCTGAAGTTGGAGAAGTCGACGTTCATACCACCGGGCTGCAAACTGCCCAGGCGAAATATGAGGTGCTGCTCCTCCAATTTCCGGCGGGCCTCACTATGGCACTGGAGGAGGCCCATGACAGAGAGGTCAGACTGGGAATGGGAGGGGGAGTTAAAGTGCTGGGCCACCGGGAGATCAGTTGCGTTAATGCGGACCGAGCGCAGGTGTTCAGCGAAGCGATCGCCGAGCCTGCGCTTGGTTTCGCCGATATAGATAAGTTGACATCTAGAGCAGCGGATGCAATAGATGAGGTTGGAGGAGGTGCAGGTGAACCTCTGTCTCACCTGGAAAGAATGTTTGGGTCCTTTGATGGAGTTGAGGGGGGAGGTAAAGGGACAGGTGTTGCATCTCGTGCGGTTGCAAGGGAAAGTGCCCGGGGTTAGGGTGGTTTGGGTAGGAAGGGACGAGTGGACCAGGGAGTTGCGGAGGGAACGGTCTCTGCGGAACGCAGAGAGGGGAGGGGATGGGAAGATATGGCCAGTGGTGGGGTCCTGTTGTAGGTGACGGAAATGTTGGTGGATGATATGTTGGATCTGCTGGCTGGTGGGGTGGAAGGTGAGAACGAGGGGGATCCTGTCCTTGTTGCGAGTGGGGGGATGGGGAGCAAGAGCGGAGCTGCGGGATGTAGAAGAGACCCTAGTGAGAGCCTCATCTATAATGGAGGAGGGGAAGCCCCGTTTTCTGAAAAACGAGGACATCTCGGAAGCCCTAGTCTGAAACACCTCATCCCGGGCGCAGATGCGGCGTAGACGGAGGAATTGGGAGTAGGGGATAGACTTTTTGCAGGGGACCGGGTGGGAAGAAGTGTAGTCCAGATAGCTGTGCGACTCGGTGGGCTTGTAATAAATGTCCGTCACTAGTTTTTCTCCTGTGATGGAGATGGTGAGGTCCAGAAACGGGAGGGAGATGTCAGAGATAGTCCAGGTATATTTAAGGGCAGGATGGAAATTGGAGGTGAAGTGTATAAGGTCAGTGAGTTCTGCATGGGTGCAAGAGGTAGCACCAATGCAGTCGTCGATGTAGCGGAGGTAGAGTTCGGGGATGGGGCCAGTGTACGTCTGGAACAGGGATTGTTCGACGTACCCGACAAAGAGGCAGGCGTAGCTAGGGCCCATGCGAGTGCCCATAGCTACGCCTCTGGTTTGGAGGAAGTGGGAGGAGTCAAAGGAGAAGTTGTTGAGGGTAAGAACCAGCTCTGCTAGGCGGAGGAGAGTGTTGGTCGATGGGGATTGGCTGGTTCTACGGTCGAGGAAGAAACGGAGGGCTTCGAGACCATCCTTGTGGGGGATGGAAGTGTAGAGTGACTGGACATCCATTGTGAAAATGAGGGAGTGGGGGCCTGGGAACCGGAAGTTATCCAGGAGATGGAGAGCGTGTGAGGTGTCTTGGACGTAGGTGGGGAGGGATTTGACCAGGGGGGATAGGATGGAGTCGAGGTAGGTAGAGATAAGTTCGGTGGGGCATGAGCAGGCAGAGACAATGGGTCTGCCGGGACAATTGTGTTTGTGGATTTTGGGTAGGAGGTAGAATCGGGCCGTGCGGGGCTGGGGAACTATGAGATTGGAGGCACTGAGGGGTAGTTCGCCGGAGTTGGTGAGGTCGGTGATGGTGCTGCTGATGAAGGTCTGGTGTTTATCGGTGGGGTCATGGTCCAGGGATAGGTAGGAAGAGGTGTCTGATAGTTGTCGTCTGGCCTCGGTGCGGTAGAGGTCAGCACGCCAGACTACCACAGCCCCTCCCTTGTCAGCGGGTTTAATTATTAAGTCCGGGTTGTTGCGGAGTGAGTTGAGGGCTGCACGTTCAGGAGGGGAGAGGTTGGAGTTAGTCAGGGGAGTGGAAAATTTGAGGCGGCCGATGTCACGCTGGCAGTTTGAAATAAAAAGTTCTAGTGGGGGTAGTAGGCCATACTGGGGGGTAAAAGTGGAGGGGGTCCGTTGGAGACGGGAGAAGGGGTCATCAGTGGTGGGTCGGGACTCCTTGCCATGGTAAAAGGCTCGGAGGCGGCGGAAGAAGAGCTCCACGTCATGGCAGACGCGGAACTCGTTGATGTGGGGGCGGAGGGGAACAAAGGTAAGGCCTCTGCTGAGGACCGACCGTTCGGTGTCTGAAAGGGGGAGATCAGGGGGGATGGTGAACACCCGGCAATGGTGGGGGTTGGGGTCGGGTGGAGGCAGGGGGGCAGGTGGAGGGGATGTATGGTAGGGGGGTGGTGGGTTAGCTGGGCAGAGGGGGGCCATGAGGACCGATGTGGGGAGTACTGGGGGTCAACTGGCTGGAGGGGGAAGGGGGAGACCCAGTGGAACCCCTGCTGCAGTTACCTGTAGTAGAGGGTGGGCAGTAGGACCCAGCAGTGCTGAGGGGCTCTGCCTGGTGGGGGCTGTGGGCCCAGTGCGGTGTCTGTGGGCCAGGTGGAGCTGCAGCCTGTTGTTGGTCCCACTCAACCTTTCCTATCCATGTATATATCCAAGTGTAGTTTTAAATGCAAGTGTGGTGTTCATTGTAGTATCTATCCTTCAGGCTGCACGACCTGGCCAACAGGAAAATAACAGACTGCATGAAAGGAAGAGCAGCCAGGAGACGGAGCCCAAGCAGCAAGGAGCAAATGCTGAAGACCAACAATAGCAAGAGGACAGGGGGCTGTTCCTATCCAATGTTGCAGTCAAACAGAGGAGGGAGTCATTATCCACTTGAGCAAGATTGGACTCCACAATAGAGAAAAGTTTCTTTTGAGCAACCTGCAAAATTAGACCCCAGTGAAAACCAAGTCATAAGGTCATGTGATAGGAGCAAAATTAGGCCATTCGGCCCATCGTGTACTCCGCCATTCAATCATGAATGATCTATCTCTCCCTCCTAACCCTATTCTCCTGCCTCCTCTCCATAACCCCTGACACCCACACTAATCAAGTGATTCTCTTCACACACTGAACATAACCATCTACACAGAAGATAGACACAAAATGCTGGAATAACTTGACCTGTCTCAACCCAAAACATTACCCAATCCTTCTCTCCAGAGATGCTGCCTGTCCCGCTGAGTTACTCCAGCATTTTGTATCTATCTTCTGTGTAAACCAGCATCTACAGTTCCTTCCTACACATAGCCATCTGCACAATTGACCAATTGACCAGTGAAGAAAGCCAATGGAATGTTGGCCTTCATAACAAGAGGAGTTGAGTATAGGAGCAAAGTGGTCCTTCTGCAGTTGTACACGGCCCTAGTGAGACCGCACCTGGAGTGGAGTACTGTGTGCAGTTTTGGTCTCCATATTTGAGGAAGGATATTCTTGCTATTGAGGGTGTGCAGCTTAGGTTTACTAGGTTAATTCCCGGAATGGCGGGACTGTCATATGTTGAAAGACTGGAGCGACTAGGCTTGTATACACTGGAATTTAGAAGGATGAGAGGAGATCTTATCGAAACGTGTAAGATTATTAAGGGGTTGAACACATTAGAGGCAGGAAACATGTTCCCAATGTTGGGGGAGTCCAGAACAAGGGGCCACAGTTTAAGAATAAGGGGTAGGCCATTTAGAACTGAGATGAGGAAAAACCTTTTCAGTCAGAGAGTTGTGAATCTGTGGAATTCTCTGCCTCAGAAGGCTGTGGAGGCCAATTCTCTGAATGCATTCAAGAGAGAGCTAGATAGAGCTCTTAAGGATAGCGGAGTCAGGGATATGGGGAGAAGGCAGGAACGGGGTACTGATTGAGAATGATCAGCCATGATCACATTGAATGGCAGTGCTGGCTCGAAGGGCCGAATGGCCTACTCCTGCATCTATTGTCTATTAACCCAGATCACACGCAATCTTCCCTCACTTTGTACCACACGTCAATAAAGTCACCCTTAACCCAATTAGTTAAATGGCTTGGTGCAGACGCTCTTTATACCCTGATGAATTCTGAGCTCTGCATTAAATAGACTTTCCTCCAATGATCTTCACTCTGAAGATGTGAACCAGTGATAGAGTATTTGAACACTTTAGATTGCTACTCAACATCAGTGGTGGATTTTCACTGATGGAGCCAATACATCACAATTGAGCCAATTGACATTGCAATGAATGTGGAAATACATTCAGGGACTGAGACAGGACGTCAATGACGTCCACATTGAGTGACAATGAGAAATCCTTCACTGAGATCCATGGTGCTGTTAATTTTAAATCACTGTATCAATTGACCCTTTCAAGCTCCGGTTTCTTCCCACATCCCAAAGACATGTGGATTTGTAGGTTAATTGGCCTCTGGTGTGTAGGGAGTGAATAAGAAAGTGGGATAACATAGAACTACTGTGGTAGACACAAATTGCTGGAGTAACTCAGCGGGTCAGGCAGCATCTCGGGAGAGAAGGAATGGGTGATGTTTCGGGTCGAGACCCTTCTTCAGACTGATGCACATAGAACTACTGTGCATGGGTGATCGATGGCATGGACAAAGGGACCAGGATTTGAATGATTAACACTTTCCCTTTCCACGATGCTGCCTGACCCACAGAGATTTGTAGAATTTCCCATTTTATTTCAGGTTTCTCATTTTCAGTAGGGCGGCATGGTGACGCAGTGGGAGTGTTGCTGCACCAGAGACCAGGGTCGATCCTGACCATGGGTGCTGTCTGTACGGAGTTCGTGCGTTCTCCCTGTGACTGGATGGGTTTTCTCCGGGTGCTCCGGTTTCCTCTCACACTCCAAAGATGTACAGGTTTGTAGGTTAATTGGCTTGGTAAAATTGAAAATTGTCCCCAGTGTGTGGGATAGTGTTAGTGTGCGAGGCATGGATTTGGTGGGCCTAAGGCCCTGTTTCCGCACTGTATCTCTATACTAAATACACTTAAACATAAAGAGAATTGTTCTTACATGCAACATCTGCAAAACAAAGATTATCTATGTTTCCCCTATTGATAACAGTACCCTCTGACAATAAAGATTCACATTGAGGCCCTGGGGAACATGGACCTTCTCTCAGAAGTAAAGAACCACCCTTTATTGGCAGTGGTGAGATTTCCCATTGCCTTCAATGTGCCAGCATGCACTTTGGCCTTAATGTAAGTAAACACCTCAGATCCAGTTCATTATTCATGATCTACAGGGCAGCAATCATCTCTGCCTTTCAATACACTTCTGAGTCTATTGGATTATAGTAGACCAGGCAACTCAAAACACTGGCTAATAATTCCAATGTTATCACTGTAAAATGTTCCAAATTCACCAGCAAGGGACCGGTGTCAGTGTCCTCTCCCAGGTCAGTAGCCCCACTCAAATCACACGTAGTCAACTTCAATAGGTAGGCCATGCCAATCGTATGCTTGATAACCAACTCCTGATACGTCATACAGTCATAGAGTGATACAGCGTGGAAACAGGCCCTTTGGCCCAACTTGCCCACACCGACCAACATGTCCCAGCTACATTAGTCCCACCTGCCTGCGTAAGGCCCATATCCCTCCAAACCTGTCCTATTCATGTATCAGTCTATCTGTTTCTTAAATGTTGGGATAGTTCCTGCCTCAACCACCTCCTCTGGCAGCTTATTCCATACACCCACCATCCTTTGTATGAAAAAGTTACCCCTCCGATTCCTATTAAATCTTTTCACCTTGACCTTAAACCTAAGTGCACTCTTCCAATCTCCATTTCAGGAAGGGATGACCAGATTAACAGAGGAAATGATTCATGGATATTATCAAATCCTTGCTGAAACAATGCAACATCCCCACTGATTCTGCAAATCTCTGGCACTATATCACTCAAAGTGAAGGAGTACTTGCAATGACTCTGAGAACCTCAGGTCCATGTACCGTGAGCATGGAGAAGCCTGGTGGAATGAGCACAGTGGAATGGGCATAGCAACACAACAACTATATCTAAATGCAATTTCAGTCACCAGCGCCAATGTAAATCGTAAATACAATTGTTGCAGGAAGGAACTTCAAATGCTGGTTTAAACGGAAGATAAACACAAAATGCTGGAGTAACTCAGTGGGCCAGGCAGCATCTCTGGATAGAAGGAATAGGTGACGTTTCTGGTCGAGACCCTTCTTCAGGCTCAACTGATGCTCAACTGATCTTCTGCAGGTGTACTGGTTACATCCCGGCCTGGTTCAGCAACACAAATGCCCAGGAATGAAGGAGATTACAAAATGAACATTACTCGCTCCATCACGGGTACTGACCTCCCCATCAGCAAAAGCATGTACAGGAGGCGCTGCCTCAAAAAGGCAACCAGCATCAAGCACCCACACCACCCTGGCCACGTTCTCATTTCACTCCTGCCATCAGGAAGAAGATATAGAAATCTGAAATCCATGACTTGTAGGTTCCAGAACAGCTTCTTCCCAACAACCATCAGGCTTTTGAACACTACAACCACTAACTGGACCATGAACTACGACTGTCTTCTTTAGACTTTGGGCTTTTTGCCCTAATATTGGGGTTTTCAATTTATTGTTTTTTTGTGGTTATTGTGTTGTCTACAGGCCTTTAAAGCTGCTGCAAGTAAGAACTTCAATGTTAAGTTTTCCATACAAATGACAATTGAACATTCTTGACTCTTGAAAGCAGTACTTTAGTGGTTTGCAACCACTGCCATATCTTGTGAGATCAAGAAATGACTCTGCGAGAGAGGACGAGGAAGATCAGGGAGGGAAGGAAGACTGCCAGAATGTTAAGGCAGTCTACAAGGCAGACCGCCCAGATGTCATGAGATCAAATATTTCATTAACCGTACCAATCACGTCAGCCACAACCTCTCATTTACCAGTGGCATCACACAACCACCGTGAACCTCTCACTAACCATGGAACTCTTTTCTTTCCAACAATATAAGAACACCTGAAAGTTGACTCTTCAGGTGAATTCCATAAATTCAATCAAAGAGTAATACATTTAATCACCATGGCACATTTCTTTAGCATTGCTTCTTGTGCTCCTAGTTGAGTTTACTTTATTGTCACATGTACCGAGGTACAGTGCGAAGATTTTGTTACGTGCTGTCTAGTCAGTGGAGTTCGGGGTAGAAGGTTGATAACCTACAGAGTTACTACACTATGTTATCATAATTATTGGCTTATCACATTGAGGAATAGGATTACCTCCATGCCTGAGCAGAAAGGTGCAGGCCGGGCATGAAATGTGCAGTGACGTGTAGCTAGCGCTATCTGTTTTATTCATGGCTGTGGGATGAATAATCATGTTTTGGGTATTGACTTCATTTGGTAATTTTCCACTGCCTCCTAAAACATCTTTGGAGGGTCTTGTCCGTTAATTAGCCGATGCCACCATCTCTGCCGATTTAAAGTATCTCCCCCTCTCCTCATGCTTCGTAACAAGGCAGTCAGTGCATTTGCACCTTACCTCAGCGCCCACTTTGCGATATCTTGTGAGATTTGATCTCATGACATCTAGGCGGTCTGCCTTGTAGACTGCCTTCACATTCTGGCAAACTTCCTTCCCTCCCTGATCTTCCTCGTCCTCTCTCGCAGAGTCATTTCTTGATCTCACAAGACTTTGCAAAGTGGTTGCACTGAGGTAAGCTGCAAATGCACTGACCGCCTTGTGACAAGGCATGAGGAGAGGGGGAGATACTTTAAATCCATTCTTCCAGGTATCCCACACCTGCTTCACTTTTCAATAATATTCCTCACTTTAAAATGTAAACTCCCAATTGCAAAATCACCTGTAGCTGCATGCATGCCATTGAATGAAACAGATAGTGCTGGCTACCCATCACATGTGAGGCCTGGAGCTACAAACTCAGGCACGGAGTTAATCCTATTTCTCAGAGTGATAAGCCGATAACTATGATAACATAAATAACTCTGTTATCAACCTTCCACCCCTACCTCATGGAGTTGTCGAGTCTTACAGCGTGGAAACAGAACCTTCGGCCCAACCGGCCAACATGTCCCAACTGCATTAGTTCCACCTGCATTAGTCCCACCTGCCTGTGTTTGGCCCATATCCCTCAAACCTATCTATTCATGTACCTGTCTAAATATTTCTTAAACGCTGCAATAGTATCTGCCTTAACTACCACCTCCGGCAGCTCATTCCATACGCCCACCATCCTTTGTGTGAAAAAGTTACCCCTCAGATTTCTATTAAATCTTTCCCCTCCTCACCTTAAATCTGTCCACTGGTTCTCAATTCCCCTACCATTGCTTTTCCCATCATTTCCATATTACTATGTTTAGTACTGTACCTCAAGAAGGGTCTCTTTGCAGCCTTATCAGGATAGAATGGGTAAAGTGGAAATGTTTTCTTGATACCTGTTGATATTGTCAAAGGGACAACAATGAGTCTAAGACGGGTCCCGACCCATAATATCCACTTCCCTCCACAGATGCTGCCTGACCCAATGAGTTCCTCCAACGCTTTGTATTCTGCTCAAGATTCCAGCATCTGCAGTTCCTTGTATCTCCGTGGTTAGTCTCTATGTGGACTGGCGGGAAACATAGATCATCACTGTTTTTCTATCTCAACCAAGAACAGAATTAAATTACAGGATACAAAATAGTAATAAAAAGCCAATCAAAATATAAAACCTGCTTATTGCTGGAAAACAAAACACGAGAATGGATTCATGCCTCATGGCAAGACATTCAATAAGGATTAGATGGCAATGGGAAGGATGCCAAGACACATCAAGTTAAATCAAATCACTTCCTAATGCGGTGTTGGCAGAAAACGGGAAATCGCAACAGATAAAAACAATAGTCCCTGTGGCTGCTGCAAACAAACAAAAGTCTGCCCAACAGAATGAGGATTAAAGAGCAGAGCAATCCATCGCTTAGCGGGAAGAACTCTTCCTGTTCAAAGAGTCGGAACATTGAGAAAAATTATTCTCCAATTTATGCCTGCATTTAAAGTACTTACATTTCTTCATAGAAATAGAAATAATATCTCCGTGGTCAATTCAATAATATTTCACCTTTACTGCCCAAGGGGTTATTGTTCACCTGTCTGAGAGTCTGCACAGCTTTATTTAACTACAGCACCAGATAACCATCCATGTAGTGACTATGAAAATCATTTGATCATTGCGATAGGAACACACATGGATCTCTACCTGCACTGAGTTTAGGCAGCACAGTGGCAAAGCAGTAGAGTTGCTGCCATACAGTACCAGAGACCTGGGTTCCATCTTGATTACGAGTGCTGTTTGTACGGAGTTTGTACGTTCTCCTGTGACCTCTTAGGTTTTATCCGGGTGCTCCAGTTTCCTCCCACACTCCAAAGACGTACAGGTTTGTAGGTTAATTGGATTTGGTAAAAATGGTAAATTGTCCCCAGTGTGCAGGATAGTGTTAGTGTACGGGGTGATCGCTGGTCGGTGCGGACTCTGTGGGCCAAAGGGCCTGTTTCCGTGCTGTAACCCAAATCTAAACAAAATTTGCATGGTATCCATTATGTTACATGTCTCAATCATGCCTCTTCTTCAGTCACTGTCACATCATTATTCAAGGCATTCCTTACATTCATATTTTCCCCATCACAGATTGTCACTAATCTGCTCCCAAGTACAATAGAAAATTCTACACCCAGATGGTCAACTTTCTATCCATCAGGACAGGACCACAACTACACACACAATCATCTTAAGCACAAAGGTTAGCAAACAAGGGCACAGCAGAGTATAGTGTAGAAAGGAACTGTAGATGCTGGTTTATACCGAAGATAGACTCAAAGTGCTGGAGTAACTCAGCAGGACAGGAAGCATCACTGGAGAACATGGATAGGTGACGTTTTACAGAGTGCTGGAGTAACTCAGCGGGTCAGGCAGCATCTGTGGAGAACATGGATAGGTGACGTTTCACAGAGTGCTGGAGTAACTCAGCGTGTCAGGCAGCATCAGTGGAGAACATGGATGGGTGACATTTTGAATTGGGACCCTTCTTCAGACTCGCATTTGGTGGGGGTGAGGTTAGGGGGTAGAAAAGTTAAGACAGTTGATATCCCGCCGACAGTTAGAAATGAAAAGGTCTAAAGAGGGCAGAAGGCCGTCCGGGGGAGTCCAAGAGGAGGGGGGCTGTTGGGGACAGGAGAACGGGTCCTTCTCATAGAAAAAGGCACGGTGTCAGAGGCAATGGAAGAAAATAAAGACAGAAGAGTCTGAAGAAGGGTCCTGACCCGAAACATCACCCATCCTTTTTCTCCAGAGATGCTGCCTGACCTGTTGAGTTACTCCAGCACTATGAGTCCACCACAAAGCGTAGACTAGACTAAGTCTTGAATTTGGTCTGAGACCTGGTGCTGGCTAAAACCACACGCACATCTTCGTCTATACTGATATCAAGGAAAGGAGCAAGACTAGTAGATGAAAATCAATAATCTTCAGGAGCTGGAAACACCCAATAGGTCAGGCAGAACCTGTGGTAAGAGAAATAGTGTAAATCACAAAGTGTTGGAGGAATTCTGTGGGTCAGACTGCATCTGTGGAAGGAATGGACATGCCTCTCCCTCCACAGATGCTGTCTGACCCGCTGAGTTCCTCCAGCACTTTGTGTTTGGCTTAAGATTTCAGCATCTGCAATTCCTAGTGTCTCCGGGAGTTAATGCTTCAGGTCAAAGAGTTTTCGTCAGAATTTAATCCTGGGGCAAATATGTGCGTCTGTCTCCATAGTCTCATGGATCGCATATTTTCTATATGAATGTTGAGGCATTAGGAGTGAAGAGAATGCCCCTCATAACAGGGAAACATCCTGATGTTAAAAATATTAAAATCCTCCATTACCAAGACATTTACCAAGTCAAGTCAAGTCAAGTCAAGTCAATGTTATTTGTATAGCACATTTAAAAACAACCCACGTTGACCAAAGTGCTGTACATCTGATTAGGTACTAAGGAAAAAAATGAAACATACAGTAGCACGCAAACAGTTCACAGCGCCTCCTCAATGAGCCTCAAACGCTAGGGAGTAGAAATAGGTTTTGAGCCTGGACTTAAAGGAGTCGATGGAGGGGGCAGTTCTGATGGGGAGAGGGATGCTGTTCCACAGTCTAGGAGCTGCAACCGCAAAAGCGCGGTCACCCCTGAGCTTAAGCCTAGACCGCGGGATAGTGAGTAGCCCCAAGTCGGCCGACCTGAGGGACCTGGAGTTAGAGAGGGGGGTTAGAAGATTTTTGATGTAGGGGGGGAATGTCCATTTAGGGCTTTATACGTGAATAGGAGGAGCTTGAAGTTGATTCTGTACCGTACAGGGAGCCAGTGGAGAGAGGCCAGAATCGGGGTGATGTGGTCCCTTTTACGGGTACCCGTCAGGAGTCTCGCTGCGGCGTTTTGGACCAGTTGCAGGCGGGACAGGGAAGATTGGCTGATCCCAGTGTATAGGGAGTTGCAGTAGTCTAGGCGGGAGGAAATGAAAGCGTGAATGATTTTTTCTGTGTCGTCGAATTGGAGGAAAGGTTTGATTTTAGCTATGGTTCGAAGTTGGAAGAAGCTGGCTTTTACCACAGCGTTGACTTGCTTATCAAATTTTAATGCAGAGTCAAATATCATGCCGAGGTTTTTGACATGCGGTTTGACTAGGCAGGATAGACTTCCAAGACTGCCTGTTATCGATTTGATGGAGTCGGGGAGGGCCGAATAGGATGACCTCAGACTTGCTCTCATTTAATTGGAGGAAGTTCTGTGCCATCCAACATTTTATGTCCTCAAGGCAGTGTAAGAGGCTGTTTAAATTTGACTGGTTGTTGGGTTTCAGGGGGAGGTAAAGCTGAGTGTCATTGGCATAGCAGTGGAAAGAAATGCCGTGCCTTTGAATGATTTGGCCAAGGGGGAGCATGTATAGAGAGAAGAGAATGGGGCCTAGGATGGAGCCTTGTGGAACTCCGCAGGAGAGGCTAGCTGGAGCAGAGGAATAACTGCCTATGTTGATGGCGAAACTCCTATCTTTGAGGTACGAAGCGAACCAGCTCAGGGCAGTGCCATCAATGCCAACCGCGTACCGGAGACGGTCAATAAGGATGGTGTGGTCCACTGTATCGAACGCTGCGCTGAGGTCGAGAAGGAGCAGGATTGCACAGTCGCCGGTGTCGATGGCGAGAAGCAGGTCGTTGTGTACCTTCAACAAGGCAGACTCTGTGTTGTGGTGGGCTCTGAAACCTGACTGGAAACTTTCCAGGATGGTGTATTGGTGCAGGTAGGGCACTAATTGGTGCTGAACCTTATTGGGGAGATTCTTCCTGCAGCAAATTGTGTGGCCTATTCCTGGGAAGTACTATAGTCAAAGGGTGATACAACGTGAAAACAGGCCCTTCCGCCCAACTTGCCCACACCGACCAACATGTCCCATCTACTCTAGTCCCACCTGCCTGCATTTGTTCCATCATTGGCGGTCACTGGAAGCGAGTGTGACTGTCCTCTTCATAGGGTCGGACGCCTGTGCGTGACTTTGTTTAACGTGGGGAGACTGGTGCACAGACAGCCACCACACGGTCCTTGACAGATCTGGGTCAGGATCCAGTGGCAATGGAGTCCAAGACGACCGGGGACCGTTTTCTGCTGCAACCTTCATCCGCTTTCCCAGCCGTTGTGATGTTCCACTAAAGTCAGCCATCATCCTCCGCCTGTTCCACCGTTGAGGTCTTGGTTGGATTGCTCTTTGTCAGGGACCTCCCCCTCGACTTTACCGCCATGGGTGACCCTACCAGGACCTTTCAGGATCTCAGGACTACACAAGCTTCTCCACCACGACACGGAGAAGTTCCATATCCCTTTAAACCTGTCCTGTCCACCTTCCTGTCTAAATGTTTCTGAGACGTTGCGATAGTACCTGCTTAATATGCGATGAGCCTCCTTTATTTAAACAATTGTATCTTGAGATACAATTTGGGGATGGGATCTGGAAGACAGCAGGATGCAAGTGATAGAGCAAAGTCCACTGGATTTCAAGTCCTACAGCTTCAGTGTGGAGAGGAGGAGAATGCTCACAAGAGAGCAGTAATTCAAAGAGTTTTTATCTAGTGGTTCTTATTAATGGAGCGTGTGCATGTTCTAATTGCTTGAATGTAATCTGCCATGTAACATGAAATCCCTGGTTGGCAGCAAGCAGGCACAGACCTGCTCCTCCCCTGCCTCTCTGATCTTTGCTGACACAGTCCGACAAGGGACCAGAGAGGTTCATCAATAATTGACCCAGGTCCCTCCCTGCAGGCTGCCCTTGTAAACATACCAAATAATAACTGTGCTATGAGGGGAATAACCCCGACTATTTGCATACCTTGGGCATGACAGCAAAGAATTTCACTGGACTTGTCACGTGACAATAAAGTATTCAAATAAATTCTCATCCATTTTAGTTTAATTTAGAGATACAGTGCAGAAAAAGGCCCTTCAGCCTACCGAGTCCGTGCCTATCAACGATTTCCGTACACTAACACTATCCTACACACTAGGGACAATTTACAATTTTAACTGAAGCCATTTAACCTACAAACCTGTACATCTTTGGAGTGTGGGAGGAAACCGGAGAACCCAGAGAAAACCCACGCAGGTCACAGGGAGAACGTACAAACTCCATACAGACAGTACCCGTAGTCGGGATTGAATCTGGGTCTCTGGCACTGTAAGACAATAACTCTACCACTGCACCACCGTGCCACCTTTAGATGAGGATCTATTCGATCATGCAGGAGAAGAACCATGATCATTTCACTGCAGAGATTTTAGACATAACTGGCAGCTGGAGAGGAACTGAGTCTGAAGAAGGGTCTCGACCAGAAATGTCACTCATTCCTTCTCTCCAGAGATGCTGCCTGTCTCGCTGAGTTACTCCAGCTTTCTGTGTCCAGCTGGAGATGAAATTGCTCTCAGGCATAATCTTAAGGCATCTTGTTCAAAATAGATTTATTGAACTACTTCATGCAGGTAAATAGGTTAAAACTAATTGTACGGGACCAGATTAGGATTTTAAATGAATAATTCTCAATTAATGACCAGTGCATTATTCCTCTTTGTGGTACATCATTTATTTTCCTCATTTATTCCTCCTGTCTTGCTGTTTTCCAACTCCAGTGCTCTGCCTAAGACTCCTCTTTGGCTTATTGTAGCAACATTATGACTGTGAAGGTTGTTTGGCCCATCAGGTCTGTGCTGGCTTTAATGGAGGGACTGACCCTTTTTCAGACAGATGGAGTAGGGGGGGAGAAAGCTGGAAAAGAGAGTTAGGGGTGAGGTAGGTTCTGGCAAGTGATAAGTGGATAGGTGAGAGGGACTGATAAGCAGATGGGTGAAGTAAGTGACGTACACCAGAGTGAAAAAGAGACAAAGGATAAAGGAGAGGCAAGGAAAGAGGAATGAAATGTAAGACCATGGGGAGCAATGTGGGTGGAAAGGGACAGGGGAATGGGGAAAGGCGGGGGATAAAAAGGAAATAGGCAATTCGGGCATGGGAGATGAACATACGAAGAGGGGAAAGGAGCAGGGTGACTGGGGCGGTGGGAGATATGTGTGCACATCGAGAGGGTGGGGGAAGAGAAGGGACTAGGGGACATTACTTGAAATTGAAGAATTCAACGTGGGGTGTAAACTACCCACATGCAATATGAGGTGCTGTTCCTCCACTGTGCGTGTGGTGTCACTCTGGCAATGGAGGAGGCCCAGGACACAAAGGTCAGTATGGGAATGGGAAGGGGGGTTAAAATGGTTAGCAACCAGGAGATCCAGATGGCCTTGACGGACCCTCATAACTATTCAGCAAAACGATTGCCAAGTCTATAGTCATGGAATTGTTCATTTTAGTTTAGAGATAAAGCATGGAAACAGCCCCTTCGGCCCACCGAGTCCGCACCTACCGGCTATCCCCGCACACTAACACTATCCTACACACTAGAGAAAAACCTATGCGGTCACAGGGATAATCTCTGGACAGACAGAACTCGTAGTAAGGATCGATATCGGGTCTCCAGCGCTGTAAGGCAGCAACTCTGCCGCTGCTTCACCGTGCCACCCATAAAGAAAGGGTTACCAACATAATCGTGCTGAATAGTGGAATAGGCTTGAGGGAATAGGCGTGGGTTTTCTACCCCAGCTCTTAACTCCTATCCTGTCATGTTTTTTGGTAAGTTGATTTGGAGAAGATGGCATATGTGCGGAACATGCTCCCCTGTGAGACACAGCTTACAAAGGTACCCTGACTAATACGTCTTGCTCAGTACATTCGCATGCTGACTTAAGGAAAAGTGCAAACCGACTTTAACCTTTCTGAGTTCATCTTTTTCTTCAAAGCTGGGGAATATTTTAAAAGCTATGGTAATAAAAAATATCGCAATGCATGCAAAATGTGGTCACTACAGCAATGTAATAATTGCACGCGAATAAAATAGCGTTTGGAAGCTTGACTGTGATGAAGAATGAACGGTTTTAAAATCCTTGTATTTAAAAAACTTCGTGTTTATACAAAACCATATGATAAATTAGCTGGTATTACAAAATTGGCAAAATTACAGCACTAATGCATCTTCTGTATTGACAAATATTACTTCCGGAAACAGTAATATAAATAAACAAGAAAATAATATGACAATAGAGTAGAAACATAGAAACATAGGTGCAGGAGAGTGCCAATGGACCCGTCGAGCCAGCACCGCCAATCAATATGATCATCCACATTCAGTACCCTGTTCCTGCTTTTTCCCCATATCCTTTGATTCCGTTAGCCCTAAGAGCTAAATCTAACCCTCTCTTGAAAACATCCAGTGAATTGGCCTCCACTGCCTTCTGTGGCAGAGAATTCCACAGAATATATAATACTCAATAAAACTAAAATATATAATACTCAATAAGTATAATCAGACTTGAAATCTCTCAAAGGACAGGACAATTTCTTCATTATACAAGGCTGATGTCTTGCATCGGTTTATATGTGGGCACTGTGATTGATCTGATGTTCATCCTAGGTCAACAAATCTTTACACCTTTGGAGGAATGCCAGGAAATTTAACGCTCAGTATTCAGGACTTTCACTGTGCTGCTGTTTCTCTACATTTCTTTTTAATTTATTAGTCTTGTTTAGTTTAGTTCAGTTAGGTTAGCACGCAACAAAAGCTTTTTACTGTACCTCGGTACACGTGACAATAAACTAAATCGAACTTAAGACACAAAATGCTGGAGTCAGGCAAAGATAGGATGTGGAAGGGTCTCGAACCGAAACGTCACCCATTCCTTCTCTCCCGAGATGCTGCCTGACCTGCTGAGTTACTCCAGCATTTTGTGAATAAAAAGATAGGACGTGGTCGGAGACAGGAAGACTAGTGGGAGAACTGGGAAGGGAGGGGGACCGCCCACTCCACCGACATCGGTCTGAAGAAGGGTCTCGATCCAAACGTCACCCATTCATTCCTTCTCTCCCGAGATGCTGCCTGACCCGTTGAGTTACTCCAGGATTTTGTGCCTACCTTCGATTTAAACCAGCATCTGCAGTTTTTTTTCCTGCACAACTAAACCGAACTGAATTGTTTAGAGATACAGTGCAGAAACGGTCCCTTCGTCCCACTGAGTCCACACCGACTAGCGATCCCCGCACATTAACATTATCCTACACACTAGGAACAATTTACATTTATATCAAGCAAATTAACCTACAAACCTGTACATCTTTGGAGTTTATTATATTACAAATCTCAAATTGTGGAATAGAGGCAAATAAATAAATGATGGGTCTTTGTCCCAAACATTATGGAGGGCACTGTAATTGCATGTATTGCTCTGGGAAGTTGTCTCTTTCACCCACAACCAAATATTATAGCTCAATAACTGGTCCACTCCTCGAGTGTAATCCACTGGACTGGAAATTCATGGTAGACACAAGAGACTGGAGACGTCTGAGGAAGGGTCCCAACCCAAAACTGACATTCCTTTCACAGATGCTGTCTGACCCATGTGCTCCACCAACACTTTGTGTTTTGTATTTTAAATTTATTGTTTAGTTTAGTTTAGAGATAGATCTAGGAAACAGGGCCTTCGGCCCAATGAGTTCGCGCCGACCAACGATCCAAACACACTAACACTATCCTACACACTAGGGACAATTTACAATTTTTCCAAGCTAATTAGCCTGCAACCCTGTACGTTTTTGGAGTGCGGGAGGAAACCGGAGCTCCTGGAGAAAACCCACGCAGAGTAACTGGGAGAACGTTCAAATTCTGTACAGACAGCAACCATTGTCAGGATCGAACCGGGATCTCTGGCGCCGCAAGGCAGCAACTCTACCACTGCGCCACCATGCCGTCCATTGTTGCTGAGAACAGCCCAATAAAGGGGCCATGGAAAGCAAAATTCAGAAGCATCCAAGCTCTAAGATGTTCAGGACAACTGAATTACCTTTAGATACCTTCCTTTGTTTACCCAAGCATTATGGAACATGCTACAGAAGGAATCAGATAAGTCCAGGACAGGGATTGGAGCTGAATAATGGAGTGTCAAAGATGTCATGGAAAACTGACAATTTAGGGTTATGGGTCGGGTTGGGAATTTGGTCCAGGATTGATAAACTTGATCAGGCATGGGGTAGACACACACTGCTGGAGTAACTCAGCGGGTCATGCAGCATCTTGGGAGAGAAGGAATGGGTGACGTTTCGGGTCGAGACCCTTCTTCAGACTGAATAGTTCAATTTAGCAACATCCTCTCTGACTGCTCCCCCTCTGTGATTCCTCCTGCCCTCCGATCTACGACCACGTTTTAACCCAGACTCGCTACCACAGCCACGTTTTTTTTCTCTGCGCCTCCATCGTTTACCTCGTGGATTCCAGCTCTGATTCCAGACTTCCCAGTTCGGACCCAACCTGGACTATAGGTTCCGACAGTCCATCTGCTATTTTTCACAATCAGTCTGAAGAAGGGTCTCGATTTTAAAAGCATCTGCAGTTTTTTTTTTCCTACACGTCAGGCATGGGGTGTTCATGTTGGAAGGAAAAGATGCATGTAAGTGAACCTTGGTCTTGAGCCTGGTGAGAGAATGACTCTACTTAAACACAATTCTCCTGCCAGCACCCAGCACATCTCAAAACCACGTGGCAATGATTTATTCTGCACATTAATGAGCACCAGTGGAGGAAGCAGGGGAAACAGATTGCAGAGCCCTAATATCCTCATCCCACTTAACTTTGTGTCAATGGCACACTTAAATACCTTATACACTGCCCTCTGCTAAAGGTTATTAATGCAGATCGGAAATAGTTGAGAATCAAGAACTAATCCCATGGCCCTTCGGCCCAACTTGACCATACCAACCAATATGTCCCATCTACACTAGTCCCACCTGCCTATATTTGGCCCATATCCCTCCAACCCTGTCCTATTCATGTATCTGCCTAAATGTTTCTTAAATGTTGCGATAGAACCTGTCTCAACTACCTCCTCCGACAACTCATTCCATACACTTACCCCCACCCTTTGCATAAAAAAGTTACCATTCAGGTTCCTGTTAAATCTTCCTCCCTTCACCTTAAACCTATTTCCTCTGGTTCTTGATTCCCCTACTCTGGGCAAGAGACCCTGTGCATTTACCTAATCTCTTTCTCTCATGATTTTGTACACCTCTATATGATCCCCCGTCATCCTCCTGCGCTCCATGGAATAGAGACCCAGCCAGCTCATCCTCTCCCTGTAGCTCAGGCCCACTAGTCCTGGCAACATCCTCGTAAATCTTCTCGGCAACTTTTCGAGCTTGACAACATCTTTCCTGTAACATGATGCCCAAAACTGAACACAATACTCTAAATGCAGCCTCACCAACGTCATATGCAACTGCAACATGACCTCCCAACTTCTATACTCAATGCTCTGAGTGATGAAGGCCAATGTGCCAAAAGCTGGTTTCTTTTCTTTAGCTGGTACATTTCCATCCACAGGCACAAGTGTTATGAATGCAATGATACTTGCAATGGTTACAATGGTACTTTGTGTATATAGGGTTTAGGGTTTAAACCAGGATGAGTTACTCCCTTCATCCAATCTATACTGCAACAATGCAGACATGAATGTGGGATATACTGAGATCCACATGCAGTAGTTAAGTTTAGAGATACAGTGCGAAAACAGGCCCTTCTGCCCATCGAGTCCACACCAACCAGTGATCCCCGCACATCAACACCATCCTACACTTGGGACAATTTTTACATTTATACCAAGCTAATTAACCTACGAACCTGGACGTCTTTGGAGTATGGGAGGAAACCAAAGATCTCAGACAAAACCCATGCATGTCACGGGAAGAACGTACAAACTCCGTACAGACAGCACCCGTAGTCAGGATCAGACCCAGGTCTCTGGCGCTGTAAGGCAGCAACTCTAGCACTGCACCACTGTGCTGCCCTTATGGTACAGGATCCTGAACGCAATACTACTGGTACTATTTGCTTACTTTGCCTTTTAGCCACTGTATGTGCAAATATTCAGGGGAGTGACAAAGATATCGACACGAGCATTTAATAAAAGTGAATTGTTCCTTTTCCAGCTTATACTAAAGAGATTGGAACTGGCATAAACTATAAAGTACTAGAGCAGAATGAATTATCCCATTCTACCCGGTATACTGGGTATCTATAAAAGAGTGGTGACTGAGATATACACACGCCATAAAATATCAAACTGGAGTGAAGTGTCAGCATTTATCCAAAGAATAATGCAACTCCAGTGAAAATTATGGTTTAAGTGCATTTAATTTCTTCAGGTTAAAATAGAAATCTTATGCAATCAAATTTAAAGGAACAGAGTTCCTGATGAGAAAGGTGTTGGTGTCCGAACTTGTTCTGCAAAAGATTTGGAAATTCAACTTGTGACAAATATAAATCTATTATGTATCAGGCAGTCAATCTGCACGTATTCTTATCTCTCCTCACATTTTCTGCTGGCCTTTTCCATTAGCATCAGCAAGAGGACAACGAAAGGTTGTTGGTGGTTTGTAAGGAGGTGAGGGTAACGACCCATGCTGAAAGCTTCAGCTACAGAACTCAAATGACATCAGCACACAAAACCAAAGCGTAAAGAGGCCAGCTCGCAGCGTAGATGTGCATCATCCATCTCCGTGGCTGTGCAGAAAGACAGAACTATTCAAATCAGTTTAAGTCAAGCAAGAATGGTTTACACATTAAGCAGGAATCTTAGTATTTGGTATGAACAAATCGAGCAGAGCCTGAACCAAATGATGACCAGAAATGCCAAGCAACTAGTTTTGACCTGGGTAATAATTGCTAGATTAAAAAAATTATAATGACGATAAGTTACAGGAACCAAAGAATTAGTCAAAATTGTTTAGTCCATCAAGGTCGGTATGATGTGTTATTAGCAACCGGAATTCTTTGTTAAACTTTGTTTCTCTCACAATTATATTTCACAATAACTTAACCAAGGAATTCATAACACATCCACTGATTTTACGTTCAGGGGTTTCTGAGATCAATCATCTGCAATAACCACCAACTGTTGAAATAAATGACACCAAATGCTGGAGTAACTCAGCGGGTCAGGCAGCATCTGTGGAAAACATGGATAGGTGATGTTTCAGAGTGCTGGAGTAACTCAGCGGGTCAGGCAGCATCTGTGGAGAACATGAATAGGTGACGTTTCATAGAGTGCTGGAGTAACTCAGCGGATCAGGCAGCATCTGTGGAGAACATGGATAGGTGACGTTTCACAGAGTGCTGGAGTAACTCAGCGGGTCAGGCAGCATCTCTCGACAAAAAGGATAGAATCCATCTACCTATACATCTATCCATGTTCTCCAGAGATGCTTCCTGACCGCTGAGTTATTCCAGCACTTTGTGTCTTTTGTTAGTAAACCAACACATCTTTTCCTGCAGTTCCCTTTTACTACATACCAACTGTTGGAAATTTGTTTGACAAGTATTTTAAGATTATGTTAAATTTAAAATAAGGTTTAGAAAATCATGGTAATTTGGACGTCAGAAGCTCGCAGCCCCCTGGGTGGGGGCCGACATCGGGAGCTCCGGCAGCGGCAGCGTCTTCGCCCGCACCGGATCACGGGGCTTGGGTCGGACCACCGCGGGGCTTTCACTGTCCGGCGCGGCCTGAAATAGGCCGCGGGATTTTCTCCGCCCGGCGGGGGCTTCAATGTCGGGAGCCACGACTGCCCTGACGTGCAGCGGCGGCGTCTTCGCCCGCCCAGAATAGCGGGGTTTGAGTCGGCCCGCTGCGGACCTTTCACCATCCGGCGCGGCCTGGAACGTGGCAACAGCCTGACCGCGGGAGAAGACGGCAGGGGAAGAGAAAAGACATTCTGGCCTTCCATCACAGTGACGAGGGGACTGGAGGAGACTCACTGTGATGGATGTTTCTTTTTTGTTTTGTGTTGGTTTGTGGTTGTGTGTGTAATTGCTTATTTTATTGCTCTTATTGTTGGACTGTGGGTGACAAAATGTCGTCCAAAAGACTTGTTTTTTTTGGATGACAATAAAGGTAATTCTGATTCTGAAGCAATGTTAGCTTGCTTCATAATGTCCCTGCCCTCTACGTTTCAGTTGTCCCTGCCTCAGTTCAGCCCTAGGTCTCCTTCAGCGGCACAGTGGCGCAGCGGAAGAGTTGCTGCCTCACAGTGCTTGAAACCCGAGTTCGATCCTGACTACGGGTGCTGTCTGTTTGTATGTTCTCCCTGTGACCGTATGGGTTTTCTACAGATGCTCTGGTTTCCTCCCACACTCCAAAGACGTACAGGTTTGTACGTTAACATAACATAACATAACATAACAACACTTTATTGTCATTCAGCACAACACCGAACGAAATTTCAGCAGTCACAAGACACAACAAAAAAGAAAAAAACACAGGACACCCGACCCCAACACAAACATCCATCACAGTGACTCCAAACACCCCCTCACTGTGATGGAGGCAACAAAACTTCCCCTCTCTTCCCCCCGCACCCACGGACAGGCAGCTCGACCCCTACCGAGGCAACCGACACGCACAGCCCCCGCAAGAGGATGGAAGGCCTCGCGGCCGAGCCGCCCCGGGCACCGAAACGTCCCGCGGCCGCACCGGGCGATGTTAAGTCCAGCGGCCGAGCCGCACCGGGCACCGAAACGTCCCGCGGCCGAGCCGCACCGGGCGATGTTAAGTCCAGCGGCCGAGCCGCACCGGGCACTGAAACATCCCGCCGCCGAGCCGCGCTGGCGATGTTAAGTCCAGCGGCCAAGCCGCGCACCGAAACGTCCCGCGGCCGAGCCGCACCGAGCACTGAAACGTCCCGCGGCCGAGCTGCACCAGGCACTGAAACGTCCCGCGGCCGAGCCGCACCGGGCACTGAAACGTCCCGCGGCCGAGCCGCGCTGGCGATGTTAAGTCCAGCGGCCGAGCCGCACCGGGCACTGAAACGTCCCGCGGCCGAGCCGCGCTGGTGATGTTAAGTCCAGCGGCCAAGCCGCACCGGGCACTGAAACGTCCCGCGGCCGCACCGGGCGATGTTAAGTCCAGCGGCCGAGCCGCACCGGGCACTGAAACGTCCCGCGGCCGAGCCGCGCCGACGATGTTAAGTCCCACAGCCGAGCCGCGCCGGGCGATGGAAGGCCCCGCGGGCGAGCTGCGCCCCGGGGAAGAGACCTAATAAAAGAAAGGTTTCCCCCGCCCCACACCCCACCCCCCCACCACACATACACAGCCAAAAACAGAAACAAAAACCATCCCAACACCGACACAAACAAAAAAAAAAGAAAAAAAGACAACAGACTGCCAGAGAGCCGCAGCCGTTAGGCGCAGCCAACTCCTCCCATGGCTTGGTATAAATGAAAATTGTCCCTAGTTTGCAGGATAGTGTTATAGTGCAGTAATCGTTTATCGACACGGACTCCGTGGGCCGAAGGACATGTTTCCGCGGTGTATTTCTGAACTAAATTTCAGTTGTCCCATTACTAACTATATATCATCAGGAAATTTGTGTGTGATCAACTCCCTATCGGACTTGCCTAGTTGGCGACTCCACATACCTGTCGCAGTGATCGGTGCATGTCATGTCAGAAAATAACTGCAGGTGCTGGTACAAATCGAAGGTATCACAAAATGCTGGAGTAACTCAGTCTGAAGAAGGGTCTTGACCCCAAACGTCACCCATTCCCTCTCTCCTAGATGCTGCCTGACCTGCTGAGTTACTCCAGCATTTTGTGATACCTTGGTATAACACAGCGGGTCAGGCAGCATTTCTGGAGAGAAGGAATGGGTGACGTTTCAGGTCGAGACCCTTCTTCAGACTGAGAAGTTCAGTCTAAAGAAGGGTCTCGATCCGAAACGTCATTCATTCCTTCTCTCCAGAGATGCTGCCTGACCCACTGAGTTACTCCAGCATTTTGCGATACCTTCGGTCCATAGCATGTTTCACATTACATGTTCCATTTTACATATGCCTTTGTGATCATTCCCGACCTAGACCATAACAAACACCAGTGCCAGATGAATGTAGTTTATGCCCCAACAGTAGTTTGACAAAATGTCAGTCCCAGTGGTGGTTCAAAGCCTGTTAACATGGCAAAACATTCATCTTCACTTTGATGAAAAATGCTTTAGTGATTTCACTCTTTTAGAGTTACTGGGTGGTGGCAACAGAATTTGCACAGTGGCCTCGAGTCAAAGAGTTGGGACGTTGGGGAAATGTTCACGGTTATTGTAGAGCAAGAGGCATCATCTGCAGCTTCATAAGTTCATAAGAGATAGGAGCTGAATTAGGCCATTCAGCCCCTCAAGTCTACTCCATCATTCAATCATGGCTGATCTATCTCTCCTTCCTAACCCCATTCTACTGCCTTCTCCCCATAACCTGACAACCTTACTAATCAAGAATCTATCTATCTCTGCCTTAAAAATATCAATTGACAACACTCCACAGCCTTCTGTGGCAATGAATTCCACAGATTCACCACCATCTGACTACAGAAATTCCTCCTCATTTCCCTCCTAAGGGAACGTCCTATTATTCTGAGGCCATGACCTCTGGTCCTAGACACTCCCACTAATGGAAACATCCTCTCCATGTCAGTCTAACCAACTTGGAACTTAGCTCAAAATATTAGCATGTTACCAGAAATTGAGTCATTGATAGATTGATTGATAGATACAGCATGGAACAGGCCATTTGGCCCACGGAGTCTGCTGCGATGCTTCCCAAGCATTACAAAAGGGAGAAGAATAAAGAGGGAAAAGTATAACAATCAGTTGTTAAAACTTTCAAAAACTGATTAATCTCACAGATCAATAATGAATTAAGTCTAGTAATAACTGTTATTTTACACTGAAAGTATGTATATGAGTAAGAGCAATAAATTACTGGTCTAAGAAAATCTATGGTCCACCAGCTTGTCGATATTTTGATTCAATGTTTGTGACAGAAACTCAGTCCGAATTACATGTTGGCATTGGTTTTTATAAGCTTCCTATGTCCATTGTTTCTCAAATTATGCATCTTCAGCAAACTGAAAGAATGTCGCATACTGCTCAAAGATCATGACATCATGACGTGAAACTATATGAGGACAGTGGCAATTATACATACATCGATTATAGGAAGGCACGTGAAGTGGAAATGTCAAACTACTATACCAAAGGGTGCTCCTTTGAAGTTATACTAAGACATATTGTGGTATTAAAGTAGGGTTGATTTACTGGGCACACAAATTCATCATTACCTAACCTCAGAATTATTGTACTTCATCTTGGCTGTTGGAGGCATTTTGACTTTGAACTTTGAACTGGCTGAAGTCCATATGGTTACTCATGATATTCCTGTGCTCTATGTGAAAGTGGGTGTTTCAATCATACAATCACGGTGATCATTCAGAAATTTGCTCCGTAAATTCAATCCCCTTGTAATGTTCAAGCAAGGAGCAACAGTTCCTATTTCAGTGTTAACTGCCCTGGCTTACCTTCGCAATACAAAAGAGTTAGACATCAAAAACTTTGACAAAAATAGATACTAACCAACTAAAAATGTTGCAGGAAGGAAATGCAGATGCTGGTTTACAACGTAGACACAAAATGCTGGAGTAACTCAGCAGAATAGGCAGCATCTCTGGAGAGATGGAATTGGTGATGTTTCGTGTTGAGACCTTTGCTCAAACGGAGTCGGGAAAGTGAGACGAGAGATATAGACGGTAATATAGAGAGATATAGAACAAAGGAAAGAAAGATATGCATAAAAGTAACGATGATCAAGGAAACGTCCACTGTTAGCTGTGGGCTAGGTGAAAACGAGTTATACAATCAATTAAACTCACCAGGATGACAGTGAAACTTGTACAACAACTAGGGTAGGGAAGGGATGGAGAGGGGATGCAAGGGTTACTTGAAGTTAGAGAAATCAATATTCATACCACTGGGTATAAGCAAAATATGAGGTGCAGTTCCTCCAATTTGCATTTGGCCTCACTGGCAATGGAGGAGGTCAGCGTGGGAATGAGGAGTTAAAACGTTTGGCAACTGGGACATCACGTACGGCCAGGCGGACAGAGCGGAGGTGTTCAGCAAAATGATCGTCCAGTCCACGTCTGGTCTCGCCGATGTATAAGAGTCCATACCTGAACCAACGTATGTTCCAGCAAAAATGTTGCAACAGATGAGTTTGCTTGGTCTTCAAAGGAGGTTCTGATGAAAACTCTTATCCTTTAAAGCTGCTGCCTGATCTTCATTGATTTCTTGGTTTCATTCACATAAAGGCCGCAGCGAATAGATTAAATCCGTTAGCATTGATCCACCGCTGGGTAAGTCTCAAGGTGCTGGTACATGTTTACAGTAACAATTAGGGACAATTTTAAAGTGCACTTAGGAATCATGTTCCTGTGCACTTTTGTAGAAGTGGGGAGGAGTTCTGAGATCAATAATTGTATTTGTTAAATCATCCTCCATCTTTACTGTCAGCCCAAGAACAGTGAATTGAAGAATGGTCATTAAATGCCGACGATCGCCTGTTTTTGATTTCTTGCACAGATCTCTGCCATTGAGAATAACTGGCCTAATCCAAGGTCCCTCGCAACACCACTGCTGACTTTATACTTAGAGCGACATATCTGTCAGCGAATTATTCTTTGCTCAGAAGACAGAAAGTGCTGGAGCAACTCAGCGAGTCAGGCAGCATCTGTGGAGAACATGGATAGGTGACGTTTCACAGAGTGCTGGAGTAACTCAGCGGGTCAGGCAGCATCTCTGGATAATAAACAATAGACAATAGGTGCAGGAGTAGGCCATTCGGCCCTTTGAGCCAGCACCGCCATTCTATGTCATCAGTGGCTGATCATTCACAATCAGTACCCCGTTCCTGCCTTCTCCCCATATCCCCTGACTCTGCTATCTTTAAGAGCTCTATCTAGCTCTCTCTTGAAAGCATCGAGAGAATTGGCCTCCACTGCCTTCTGAGGCAGAGAATTCCACAGATTTACAACTCTCTGACTGAAAAGTTTTTCCTCATCACCGTTCTAAATGGCCTACCCCTTATAAGCCAATAATATAAAGGAGGATAGTAAAAGCTTTTTTAGGTATGTGAAGAGGAAAAAAATAGTCAAGGCAAATGTGGGTCCCTTGAAGATAGAAGCTGGGGAATTTATTATGGGGAACAAGGAAATGGCAGATGAGTTGAACCGGTACTTTGGATCTGTCTTCACTGAGGAGGATACAAACAATCTCCCAGATGTTCTAGTGGCCAGAGATCCTAGGGTGACAGAGGAACTGGAGGAAATCCACATTAGGCAGGAAAAAGTTTTGGGTAGACTGATGGGACTCAAGGCTGATAAATCCCCAGGGCCTGATGGTCTGCATCCCAGGGTGCTTAAGGAGGTGGCTCTAGAAATTGTGGACACATTAGTGATTATTTTCCAATGTTCTATAGATGCCGGGTCAGTTCCTGTGGATTGGAGGGTAGCTAATGTTATCCCACTTTTCAAGAAAGGAGGGAGAGAGAAAACGGGAAATTATAGACCAGTTAGTCTGACATCAGTGGTGGGGAAGGTGCTGGAGTCAATTCTAAAAGACGAAATTGCGGAGCATTTGGATCGCAGTAACAGGATCGTTCCGAGTCAGCATGGATTTACGAAGGGGAAATCGTGCTTGACTAATCTACTGGAATTTTTTGAGGATGTAACTAGGAAAATTGACAGGGGAGAGCCGGTGGATATGGTGTACCTCGACTTTCAGAAAGCCTTCGACAAGGTCCCACATAGGAGATTGGTGGGCAAAATTAGAGCACATGGTATTGGAGGTAGGGCACTGACATGGATAGAAAGTTGGTTGACAGACAGAAAGCAAAGAGTGGGGATAAATGGGTCCCTTTCAGAATGGCAGGCAGTGACTAGTGGGGTACCGCAAGGCTCGGTGCTGGGACCGCAGCTATTTACAATATGCATTAATGACTTGGATGAAGGGATTAAAAGTACCATTAGCAAATTTGCCGATGATACAAAGCTAGGTGGCAGTGTGAACTGTGAGGAAGATGCTATGAGGTTGCAGGGTGACTTGGACAGGTTGTGTGAGTGGGCGGATGCATGGCAGATGCAGTTTAATGTAGATAAGTGTGAGGTTATCCACTTTGGTGGTAAGAATAGGAAGGCAGATTATTATTTGAATGGTGTCAAGTTAGGAAAAGGGGACGTACAACGTGATCTGGGTGTCTTAGTGCATCAGTCACTGAAAGGAAGCATGCAGGTACAGCAGGCAGTGAAGAAAGCCAATGGAATGTTGGCCTTCATAACAAGAGGAGTTGAGTATAGGAGCAAAGAGGTCCTTCTGCAGTTGTACAGGGCCCTAGCGAGACCGCACCTGGAGTACTGTGTGCAGTTTTGGTCTCCAAATTTGAGGAAGGATATTCTTGCTATTGAGGGCGTGCTGCGTAGGTTTACTAGGTTAATTCCCGGAATGGCGGGACTGTCATATGTTGAAAGACTGGAGTGACTAGGTTTGTTTACACTGGAATTTAGAAGGATGAGAGGGGATCTTATCGAAACGTATAAGATTATTAAGGGGTTGGACATGTTAGAGGCAGGAAACATGTTCACAATGTTGGGGGAGTCCAGAACCAGGGGCCACAGTTTAAGAATAAGGGGTAGGCCATTTAGAACAGAGATAAGGAAAAACTTTTTTAGTCAGAGAGTTGTGAATCTGTGGAATTCTCTGCCTCAGAGGGCAGTGGAGGCCAATTCTCTGAATACATTCAAGAGAGAGCTAGATAGAGCTCTTAAGGATAGCGGAGTCAAGGGGTATGGGGAGAAAGCAGGAACGGGGTACTGATTGAGAATGATCAGCCATGATCACATTGAATGGCGGTGCTGGCTCAAAGGGCCGAATAGCCTACTCCTGCACCTATTGTCTATTGTCTATTATTGTTAAATTGTGGCTCTTGGTTCTGGACTCCCCCAACATTGGGAACATGTTTCCTGCCTCTAACGTGTCCAATCCCTTAATGATCATATGTTTCTATAAGATACCCTCTCATCCTTCTAAATTCCAGTGTATACAAGCCTAGTCGCTCCAGTCTTTCAACATATGACAGTCCCGCCATTCCGGGAATTAACCTAGTAAACCTACGCTGCACGGCTTCAATAGCAAGAATATCCTTGCTCAAATTTGGAGAACAAAACTGCACACAGTACTCCAGGTGTGATCTCACTAGAGCCCTGTACAACTGCAAACGGACCTCTTTGCTCCTATACTCAACTCCTCTTGTCATAAAGGCCGACATGCCATTAGCTTTCTTCACTGCCTGCTGTACCTGCATGCTAATGTTAAGTGACTGATGAACAAGGACACCCAGATCTCGTTGTACTTCCCCATTTCCTAACTTGACACCATTCAGATAATAATCAGACTTCCTGTTCTTTCCACCAAAGTGGATAACCTCACATTTATCAACATTAAACTGCATCTGCCATGCATCCGCCCACTCACACAACCTGTCCAAGTCACCCTGCAACCTCATAGCATCTTCGTCACAGTTCACACTGCCACCCAGCTTTTGTGTCATCCGCAAATTTGGTAATGTTACTTTTCATCCCTTCATCTAAGTCATTAATGTATATTGTAAATAGCTGCGGTCCCAGCACCGAGCCTTGCGGTACCCCACTAGTCACTGCCTGCCATTCTGAAAGGGACCCGTTAATCCCTACTCTTTGTTTCCTGTCTGCCAACCAATTTTCTATCCATGTCAGTACCCTACCCCCAATACCATGTGCTCTAATCTTGCCCACTAATCTCCTATGTGGGACCTTATCAAAGGCTTTCTGAAAGTCCAGGTACACTACATCCACTGGCTCTCCCTTGTCCATTTTCCTAGTTACATCCTCAAAAAATTCCAGAAGATTAGTCAAGCATGATTTCTCCTTCATAAATCAATGCTGACTCGGAACGATCCTGTTACTGCTATCCAAATGTGGAGAACAATGGATAGGTGACGTTTCACAGAGTGCTGGAGTAAAACAGTCAGGGGAAAGCCTAGAGATATGGAAGGGTACAAAGATAATTCCTAATTCTATTCCTATTCCTTACTCTCCCAAGTAAAGTCGGAATGTGCTTGCTGTGTTGCTGTGTTGTTATTAAGTTGCCGCTGTTATTCCAGCACTGTGTCTGTTTTCTACCTTGTTCCCACCATTAGCTTCAGTGAAGTCTGTTAAACATTGCCAATAACATCGAGCAAGCTGTAAACACTATGCAGACCAGATCATTGGGGAAAAAAACACTGAGATTCTGGCCCAAAGCAACCAAAGTTTAGAGCTGATAAGTGTCAACCGAAGATAGACACAAAATGCTGGAGAAACTCAGCGGGTCAGACAGCAAGTCTGGAGAAAAGGAATACGCGGCATTTTGGGTCGAGACCCTTCTTCAGACTCAACCAGTCTCAATTTCATTTTCCTCCCTGGAGTATTAATGTCCTCAAGGCTAAAGACATCCAAAGCACTTTTCACCAATTAATAATGTTGTAATGTTGCTGTGAATATAATGATAACCATATACAAAACTGACCAATTTTTTTGAGTGCCAAGTGAATCAAGCGATGTGTGCCCAGGACAGAAAAATGGAGCGATATCAAAGAAAAGTCAATATCTTGAATGATGGAGCACAGTAGACTATCCTCACTCTTACAGCAATATAACAATGATCTATTTAGTTTAGTTTAGAGATACAGCGCAGAAACAAGCCCTTCGGCCCACTGAGTTCACACCGATCAGTGATCCCCCCCACATTAACACTATCCTACACACACTAGGGATAATTTACATTTATACCAAGCCTGTATGTCTTTGGGGTGTGGGAGGAAACCATAGATTTCTGTGAAAACTCAAGCAGTCACGAGAAGAAAAACGTACAAACTCCGTACAGAGAGTACCCGTAGTCAGGCTGGAGCCCGGATCTCTGGCGCTGTAAGCGCTGCAAGGCAGCAATTCTACCACTGCGCCACCATGCCGCTCATCAATTGGTGGTAATTTTAAACCGGGGAAAAATGGCAAACTGGCTGCAACATACTCGACACATCTTATTCATTCATTAAATGGGATGCATTGGAGTAGTATGAGCAAAGCATCAGTTTGAGTTTTGAGTAAACTTTTTCCTTTGATTGTTCTGATCACTGTACTAAACTCTTATTTTGGCTACTCAGTGATAACTGGCAAAGTTGTTATCTATATCGGAGACACATTGAGCTGTTAGACACGGAGTGCTAGAGTAACTCAGTGGGTCAGGCAGCATCTCTGGAGAATGGGCGATGTTTTGGGTCGGGATCCTACTTCAGACTGAAATTGGGGGGGGGAGAGGTGGAGTAGGAAAAGGCCAGAACAAAACAGAGCAGGCAACAGATGACTAAGGAAGGATGGGCCCCTTTATTGGCTGGGGAAGAGGTTGTAATGAAGCGATACAGGGAATGCGAACAGTGGAACTGGTATGACTACAGATACTGGTTTATAAAAGACGGAAAGTGCTGGAGTAACTCAGCGGGTCAGACTGCATCTCTGGAGAACGTAGATAGGCGATGTTTCAGGTCAGCGCCCTTCTTCAGACAAGGGGGGGAGAAAGTTGTAAAAGAGATGGGGTGGGACAAAGTCTAGCCAGTGATAGGTGGAAACAAGTGTTGGGGGGGGATTTGATTGGAAACACAAGGAAAAGGTGAATCTGTCTCCACCTATCGTTTTGTAGAAACAAAGAACTGCAGATTCTGATTTATACTAATGATAGGCACAAAGTGCTGGAGTAACAGCGGGTCAACATTGCTGGAGAAAATGGATGGGTGATGTTTCGGGTCAGGACCCTTCTTCAGACCCAAGAGTTCTGAAGGGTTCCAACCGAGACATCACCTATCCAAGTTCTCCAGAGATGTTGCCTGACCCACTGAGTTACTCCAGCACCCCGTGAAATGTCACCTACCCATGTTCTCCACAATGCTGCCTGACCCACTGAGTTACTCCAGCACTCTGTGAAACGTCACCTACCCATGTTCTCCACAGATGCTGCCTGACCCGCTGAGTTACTCCAGCTCTCTGTGAAGCGTCACCTATCCATGTTCTCCAAAGATGTTGCGTGACCCGCTGAGTGACTCCAGCACTCTGTGAAACGTCACCTATCCATGTTCTCCAGAGATGCTGCCTGATCCGCTGCGTTACTCCAGCACTACATTAATTTCTAGGCAATAGCGACCATCAGTTGAAGCCATTCTGTTTAACTGTTTACAAAACTCAATTTACCTGACAGCTCAGGGTCAGCTGTTCAATATTTACCTAATGGGTACCTTGGCAACACGAAGCTGCTGGCAATTATAAATGATTTTGTTGTATAATGAGCTACTGATCCTATTTTGTTTCCAACCGGTTGCACTCTTGGAGATATAGAAGTCCCAAAGTTGCTATTGATGACTAAATGTGCCAGAAATAATAAAATGTAGAGCAAAACAACACCAATTTACCCCATCTACCTTTGCACTGCTAGATTCAAGACAACGAACATATTATTTTCCAAAATAATTAAGATCTGGGCTTACAGCGCATGACCCGGGTGAACCTGACTACGGAGTTTGCTGTCTGTACGGAGTTTGTACGTTCTCCCCATGACTTGCGTGGGTTTTCTCCCACACTCCAAAGACGTACAGGTTTGTATGCTAATTTGCTTGGTCCAAATGTAAAATTGTCCCTAGTATGTGTAGGGTAGTGTTAATGTGTTAGGATCGCTGGTCGGTGCAGACCCGGTGGCCTGTTTCCGCGCTGTATCTCTAAACTTAACAAAGAATCTGATATAATATACAATTAAATATTTGACTATTCATGCATTTTTGGGCCAGGTATCAGGTTTGAGGTTTCTACCGCTATCTAAGCTGCCAATTCATCGTTGTAACCATAGAAAATGGTTTTATCAGAAAGGTCATCCATCAGATGAAAAGTCAATGGAAGCTTTTTTTCTTTTCTTATATAGATTAGATAGATTACAGAGATTTTTTCCAACTTCTCTAGTGCTTTCTTTGAAAAAAATAGCAAAAACATTGACAGGCCATTTATTGATTTCTTTTTCTTATGCTCAAATACAGAATAAAAAACGTTTTTGCATGACATATTCTTACTAAAAAGGAATGAGACATTAATTTTATGTTGGTGAAAGAATAAATGAAAAATTACTTACAAAATTTGGCTACATAACTCACTGCGATTCACAAGAAATCTATTGGTGGAAAAATGATTGTCAGCACTGAAGATAAGAACTACTACAAGCTCTAGCTGGTAGAGCTGTTACATCACAGATCTAGTCATCCACTTTCAATCCTGACTTCCTGTGCTGTCTATTTGGAGTGTGCATGTTCACCCTGTGTCAGCGTGGGTTTTCATTAGTGCTCCGATTTCCTCCCATATTCTGACATTGTTCAGATTGGTAGGTTAATTGTCCACTACAAATTTCCGTTAGTATATTTCCACTTTCTTCCCAGATGTTATTAGGCAACTGAACCATCCTACCACAACCAGAGAGCAGTGCTGAACTACCATCTACCTCTTTGGGTGACCCTTGGACTATCCTTGATCGGATTTTGCTGGCTTTACCTTGCATTAAACGTTATTCCCTTATCATGTATCTGTACACTGTAAATGGATCGATTGTACTCATGTGTTGTCTTTCTGCTGTCTGGATAGCACACAACTAAAGCTTTTCACTGTACCTCGGTACACGTGACAATAAACTAACTTATATAGATGTGTCGGGGGTTCTGAGAGGTGGTGGTGGGGGAGAGGGTGAAAGTTGATGGGAATGTGGTGAGAATAAAGAAATTGGGTTATTAATGTAAAAATCAGTGCTTAACACAAACTTTTTCTCATTCCTGCCCGAGGTGGAGTCAGGAATAAGGTCAATTGTGATGACTTTTTTCATTCTCTATTGGTGCCAGTATGTGTTTACAGGTAAGGGACATCTATCTGAGCAAGGTATTGGGAAACTGCTAGCATCATTGGAAATTAACCCCTATATTCATGTTCATTTCCAATTAAACATTTATATCTCCACAAAACTATCACATCTTCTTTTATCATCTCTGAAAAAATCTGTAGAAAAGAGTTTACTTGATAAATTACAGTACCTTGCCTCCTATTAAATCAAGGGTGCTATCAAGTTATAGGGAGTTTCGTTTAGTTTAGAGACACAGCGTGGAAACAGGCCCTTTGCCCACTGAGTCCGCACCGACCAGCGATCCCCGCACACTAGCTCTACCCTGCAAACTAGGAACAATTTACAGAAGCCAATTAACCTACCTGCATGTGGGGGGAAACCAGAGCACCCAGAGAAAACCGATGCGGTCACAGGGAGAACGTGCAAACTCCGTACACACGGTACCTGTAGTCAGTATCGAACCCGGGACTCTGGCGCTGTAAGGCATCGAGTGTTACCTGAAACTTATATATTCCATTTTGCCTGTGTGTAACAATGAAAGTTTATTCTTAATGTATCAACAAATCCCAGTTCATGCAGTCTAGAACTGGGAACCCACCTCAGGTAGATTCCCTGTCAGTAAAACATATTGTCAATGATTCAAGTTGAGCACCCGCTTCTGGACTGAGCATGAGGAGGGAAGCTGGTCAATATAAAGAGGGGAGGGGAGAGTAGACTGGGGATGGGAGTTGATGGCTTGACCATGGAGGGATTGGGAGAGGTGTGGGATAGAGGCAGACAGGAAAAGAGTCATTCTACAGGTATCTGGTATTAAAACCCACACATCCATTTTGTCAACATAAGAAACATATATTATTCCCTTCCTGATAGGATTTTCAAACTGTGTAGGTTCCTCCCTCTTTCTTTCTAGTGCCGTTATCTTTTCATCTGCCTGTTGATCTGTCTATCTGATTCCCTTTCTGTGCGTAACTACTTGCGAGATCTCTCTCCATTTCTGATACGAACCGTCTCTATTTTGCTGTGTCTCTGTCTCACAATCTGCTGCCATTCCCCGATACAAATACAATACAATACAATACAATATATCTTTATTGTCATTGTACCCAGGGGTACAACGAGATTGGGAATGCGCCTCCCATACGATGCACTAATTTAGGTAATTTAGACAGCAGCAACCCAACGAAACGAACAGTTGTAACAGTTTTGGACAGGGTAAAGTGCAAGTTGATCTATGCGTTGTGGCCATCCGGCTCAGCAGGACCGGTTCATAGCAGCTATGGCCCTGGGGATGAAGCTGTTCCTGAGTCTGGAGGTGCGGGCATAGAAGGCCTTGTATCGTCTGCCCGATGGAAGGAGTTCGAACAGACTGTTGCAGGGGTGTGAAGAGTCTTTGTGGATGCTGGTGGCTTTTCTGAGGCATCGTGTGTTGTAGATGCCCTCCAAGTCTGGTAGCTGTGTTCCGATGGCCCTCTGAGCTCTATGGACTACCCGCTGTAGAGCTTTCCTTTCTGGCTCCGTGCAGCTGAGGTACCACACAGGGATTCCATGCGTTAGGATGCTCTCTATGGTGCAGCGGTAGAAGGTCTTCAGCAGCTGTTGGGGTAGACCAGACTTTTTCAGTGTTCTTAAGTAGAACAGTCTTTGTTGTGCCTTCTTGACCAGCGCAGCAGTGTTATTGGACCATGTTAGGTCCTCCGAAATGTGAGTGCCCAGAAACTTGAAGCTGGACACTCTCTCCACACTGACCCCATTGATAGAGATCGGGGCATATTCCCCGTTATGTGACCTACGGAAGTTGATGATCAGCTCCTTGGTCTTGGTGGTATTTAGGGACAGGTTGTTATCCGAGCACCAGTCCGCCAGGTTCTGCACCTCCGCTCTATAGTTTGTTTCATCCCCGTTGGTGATCAGCCCGATCACCGTTGTGTCATCTGCAAACTTGACAATGGTGTTGGTGTCGAATGCAGGAACACAGTCGTGTGTGAAGAGGGAGTAGAGCATGGGGCTCAGAACACAGCCCTGTGGTGTGCCGGTACTCAGGGTGATAGTGGAGGACAGGTGCGGGCCCATTCTCACTGCCTGCGGTCGTTCCAGCAGGAAGTCCAGGATCCAGTCACATAATGACGAGCTAAGGCCTAGCTGGTGGAGTTTGGTGATGAGCTTGGTGGGGATGACCGTGTTGAAGGCGGAGCTATAGTCTATGAATAGCATCCTCACGTACGTGCCCTGTCTCTCTAGGTGAGTCAGGACAGTGTGAAGAGCCAGAGAGATGGCGTCCTCTGTAGATCTATTTGCCCTGTATGCAAATTGATGTGGGTCCAGTGAGTCAGGGATGCTGGATTTGATGTGTGAGAGGACTAGCCTCTCAAAGCACTTCATGACAATCGGCGTTAGGGCAACCGGGCGGTAGTCGTTCAGGTTGGAGATCTTTGCTTTTTTCGGCACCGGAACTATGATAGCCGACTTCAGGCACTTGGGGACCGTAGCCAGAGATAATGACAGGTTAAAGATCTTGGTGAATACCTCAGCCAGCTGTTCAGCACAGTCCTTCAGTACCCTTCCTTGAACACCATCCGGTCCTGCAGCCTTGCGTGGGTTGACCCTTTGCAGAGCGCGTTGTACCTCCTGTGTGCTCAGTTGCAAGACCTGTCCCACCGCCTCGGCTGGGGTTCTTTCACTCAAGGTGGTTTTGCCAGTTTCAAAGCGGGCAAAGAAGGTGTTAAGCTCGTTGGTCAATGCCATATCGCTGTGGGGGCAGGCAGGGCTGCTCTTGTAGCCAGTGATGTCCCTGACACCCTGCCACATGCTTCTGGTGCCCGTGGTGTTGAAGTGGTCTTCCACCCGTTGCCTATGGGTGTCTTTGGCCCTTTTAATACCTTTGCTTAGGTGTGATCTGGCAACACTGTATGCTGAAGTGTCACCAGATTTAAAGGCATTGTTGCGTGCCCTCAGCAGGTTCTGTACCTCCTTGTTCATCCAGGGTTTCCGGTTTGGGAACATCTTTATCACCTTGTCCTCCGTGACATTTTCCACACAGCAGTTGATGTAGGAGAGCACAGTGGATGCGTATTCCTCCAAGTCTACCTCTATCTCTGAACCGTAGGTGGCCTGTTGTGCAAACAGGTCCCAGTCGGTGCGATCAAAGCAGTCCTGGAGTTGTAGGGTGGCATTCTCGGGCCATATTTTGACCGTCTTTATTGTGGGTTTGGTCTTGCGGATGAGGGGTTTGTATGCGGGCAGTAGAAACAGTGAGAGGTGATCGGATTGTCCCAGGGGTGGGCAGGGGAGAGCTCTGTAGGCGTCCTTTACATTGGTGTACACCTTGTCCAGTGTGTTTGAGCCCCTGGTAGGGCACTGCACATGCTGATGGAATTTGTGGAGCGAGGCTCGTAGGTCGACCTGATTGAAGTCCCCTGCAACAATGAAGGCACCGTTGGGGTGGGCATCCTGCTGCTTACTGATGGCCGAGTGCAGCTGTGCTAATGCTAGGTTAGCATTAGCCTGTGGGGGAATGTATACGGCCATGATGATGACCACCGTAAACTCCCGCGGCAGATAGAACGGCCTACATTTGAGCAGTAAGTACTCCAGGTCTGGGGAGCAGTAGCTCTCTATTGCAGTGTGGTTGGTGCACCAGTCATTGTTAATGTAGATGCAGAGCCCACCGCCCTTGCTCTTACCGGAGTCCTTTGTTCTCTACCACTGCTTCTCTAGCATCTCTCCCATGATATTATCACTTTCTCTCTCTGTGCTCATTTGCTCCAATTTCTCAGCTGTTTGCTGCTTCTGTTTGTCCTATTTCCCTCTCTTGCTACCTCTTATGTCTTTTTGTGTTTAGGTTTATTATTGTCACCAGTACTGAGGTACAGTGAAAAGCTTTGTTTTGCCTGTTGTCCAAACAGAGCAGATATACCGTACATAGATACAATCAGTTCAAACTCAATAATAAACGGATAGAACAAAGGGGGAAGTTGTTACAGAGTGCAGAATATAGTTCTCAGCATTGCAGCACATCAGTTCCTTACACAAAGTGTTTCTCTCCGTTATACGGTCTGCCTTTATCACTTCTCTTTCATCACCTATCGTATCAATATTGCTTCATTTCAGCTCATTCTCTATTTCTGCGCTCTTCACAATGAACTTTTCGTAGGATGCAACACAATGGAAATCAAGAGTGGAACACTGTTGCCCTCTACAGCTCGGCACACAAATGGCATTAGACAAAATATAGCCCGGATAATAATAGTTTACTGCTATTTCCAATAGCAGCAGAATGTTTCATGAACACTGTTGTGTGGCAGGCTGATAACCACAGTATAATCTTTCACTGCCACCTATAGGCAAAATGGAATACACATGTTTCACATAACATTCTCTACTTGACAGCATTCAGTGCTCCGTCAAGAGTATATTTATTGTCATAATGTCCCGAAACAGAATTATGAAATAGTACACAGTAGATATCATAATAAACAACAAAAAGAAGTTAAATAACAAAAATAACAATTAAAATAAGAATAAAGTCCCAAGTCCTTAATGCAATCAAGGCCTTTCATAGTTCAGAGGTTAGTTGGAGTTCGTAGTGTTCAATAGTCTGATGGTTGTTGGGGAGAAGCTGTTCCTGAACCTGGACGTTACAATTTTCAGACTCCTGTACCTTCTTCCCAATGGTAGCAGTGAGATGAGACATGGCCAGGGTGGCGTGGGTCCTTGATGATGCTGGCTGCCTTTTTGAGGCAGTGACTTCTGTAGATCCCTTTGATGGTGGGGAGGTCAGTCCCCGTGATGGACTGGGCTGTGTTCACATTTTTTAATCTCCTTCTTTCCTGGGCATTCGAGTTGCTCAACCCTTGGCCGTGATGCTGGACATTAAAAAATTATTTTTGGGAAGTAAGGCGTAGTAATTTATAAAATAAACCCTTCTCTTGCATTATCTACAGATTCATTTCAGAGATAGGTAAAAGATGAATGAATAAGTTTATTGGCCAAGTATGTGCATATACAAGGAATGTGCCTTGGTGCTCCGCTCTCAAATGACAACACAAACATACAGTTAACAATTAAGAATAAAGCATAAACACATCAAAACAATAAAGGATACAACATTACGGTTTAAACATGTGGATGAAAATAAACCAGAACAAAAAAGAGACTACAGACTTTGGTTATTGAGTAGAACTATCACTCGTGGAAAAAAAGCTGATTTTATGTCTGGCGGTGGCTGCTTTGACAGTCCGGAGTCGCCTTCCAGAGGGAAGTGCTTCGAAGAGTTTGTGGCCAGGGTGAGAGGGGTCAGAGATGATCTTGCCCACTTGCTTCCTGGCCCTTGCAGTGTACAGTTCGTCAATGGGGGGGAAGGTTGCAGCCAACAACCTTCTCAGCTGTGCGAACAATCCGTTGCAGCCTCTGGATGTGGTGCTTGGTGGCTGAGCCAAACCAGACCATGATGGAGAAGGTGAGGACGGACTCAATGATAGCAGTATAGAATTGGACCATCATTGCCTGTGGCAGATTGTGTTTCTTCAGTTGCTGCAGGAAGTACATCCTCTGCTGGGCCTTTTTGACTGTGGAGTCGATGGTGGCCCCCCATTTAAGGTCCCTGGAGATGATGGTTCCAAGGAACTTAAATGAATCCACAGATGTGACTATGGTGTTGTTGATGGTGAGTGGAGGGAGGGGAGTGGGATCTCTTCAAAAGTCTACAATTAGTTCCACTGTCTTGAGAGCATTGAGCTCCAGGTTGTTGCGATGGCACCAGGACGCCTGCTGTGTTACTTCCCCTCTGTAGGCAGATTCCTCCCCATCCTGGATCAGTCCAATCAGAGTAGTGTCATGTGAAAGCATTGTGGAAATATGAATTCAAGAATAACTACAATCATCAACTTCCTGCCTCGTATGCTCAATGCCGACACATGAAGGCAAGCATACCATATGCCTTCTGACCATTCCATCTACTTGTGTGGTGGCTTTCAATGAGCTACGGACTTAGACCCCAAAGCCCTTTTGTATATCAATGCCTTTAAGGGTCCCTGCCATTAACTGTATATTTTCCACTTACATAGAGTCATTTATTCCCGTTACTTGAGTCGTACAGCACTGAAAAAGCCCTTCTGCCCACCAGGTTCAAGAGTCAAGCCAAGTCAAGAGTGTTTAATTATCATATGTACCCAAAATGGAAAAATTAACAATGGTTCACACCAACCATAAACCACCTATTTGATCTTCTCCCAAATAACCTCAATTCAAATCAATTCTCAATTGACAATTTGATTTTTCCCATTTTGCTTCTGAAGATGTGGTGGAAAGAGGTGGCTGATTACACAATAGACAATAGGTGCAGGAGTAGGCCATTTGGCCCTTCGAGCCAGCACCACCATTCAATGTGATCATGGCTGATCATTCTCAATCAGTACCCCGTTCCTGCCTTCTCCCCATACCCCCTGACTCCGCTATCCTTAAGAGCTCTATCAAGCTCTCTCTTGAATGCATTCAGAGAATTGGCCTCCACTGCCTTCTGAGGCAGATAATTCCACAGATTTACAACTCTCTGACTGAAAATGTTTTTCCTCATCTCCGTTCTAAATGGCCTACCCCTTACTCTTAAACAGTGGCCCCTGGTTCTGGACTCCCCCAACATTGGGAACATGTTTCCTGCTTCTAACGTGTCCAACCCCTTAATAATCTTATATGTTTCGATAAGATCCCCTGTCATCCTTCTAAATTCCAGTGTATACAAGCCTAGTCGCTCCAGTCTTTCAACATATGACAGTCCCGCCATCCCTGGAATTAACCTAGTAAACCTACGCTGCACGCCCTCAATAGCAGGAATATCCTTCCTCAAATTTGGAGACCAAAACTGCACACAAAACTGATTCTCAATAACCTCCTGGTAACTTCCCCCTATTTTATTTTTTCTTGCACAAACCTGGATATTAAACTCCTCAAAACCAGGTACGTAGTGCAACCGAGGACACAATACATGAAAGATATACATGGTATGTAGATCATAGACATTCTTCTATGACCATAGATGCTGAGGCTAGTGCTGTGCGGTGATAGTTGCCTGGAAGAAGCTGTTATCATATCATATCATATATATACAGCCGGAAACAGGCCTTTTGGGCCCTTCAAGTCCGTGCCGCCCAGCGATCCCCGTACATTAACACTATCCTACACCCACTAGGGACAATTTTTACATTTACCCAGCCAATTAACCTACATACCTGTACGTCTTTGGAGTGTGGGAGGAAACCGAAGATCTCGGAGAAAACCCACGCAGGTCACGGGGAGAACGTACAAACTCCTTACAGTGCAGCACCCGTAGTCAGGATCGAACCTGAGTCTCCGGCGCTGCATTCGCTGTAAAGCAGCAACTCTACCGCTGCGCTACCGTGCCGCCTTCTTCCCGACGGTAGCAGCAAGATGAGAGCATGGCCAGAGTGGGTGAGATTGACTGATGATATGGGCTACCTCATCTCTGGCCTTTCGTGCGTTCTTCATGGTCGGTAATACTGTACCTTCAGCCCTGGCTTTAGGGTCTGAAATTCTCTCTATACTGCTTTTACATCTGTCTTTGACCAAATGTTATCATCAATTCCAATGTCTCCTGCTTTGGGTTGATATTTAGACTGGTTCTACTTCTATGAAGTTACATTTAAGACTACTTTGAAGTTGCATATGAAGTCACATAGCATACACCATTGCAATTTATATGGTTACAGCAACTCTCCGGACGTTCTCCAGATTGCTTCCTGTCACCTGTAAATTTTGGCTGCCAGGTTATTCACTTGAGTTTGAATGCATCATAACCTAAACCTTGGTGCGGCAAGGTGGTGCAGCTGCAGAGTTTCCGCGGGTGCTGTCTGTATGGAGTTGGCACGTTTTCCCTGTGACCTGCGTGGGTGTCCTCCAGCTGCTGCAGTTTCCTCCCATAATCCCAAAGACATGCAGGTTTGTAGGTTAGTTGTCACAACCCAGTCATTTCTTCTTCTCCCTGCTCCTGTTGGGCAGAAGGTACAGAAGCTTGAAAGTGCGCACCACCTTAGGAAGGGTCTTGAAACAAAACCATTCCATCTTTCCAGAGATGCTGTCTGTCCTGCTAAGTTACTCCAGCATTTTGGGTCTATCAACAGCTTCTTCTCCTCTGATATCAGGCTTCTGAACGGTCCTTCCATAAATTATGGTACTGTTCAATTCACCTCTAAATCATTGCGGACATTGGACTTTGTCAATAGAAATGGTGCGCCAGAATGCTGAGAACTATATTCTGCATACTGTATCTTCCACTTTGCTCCACATATTGTACTTAAGTTTGACTTGATTGCATTTATGTCTTGATCTGATTGAATAGCATGCTTAACAACGCTTTTCTCAGTAGCTTGGTAAACATGACAATAATAAACCTCCTTTCTATCTTTGTCTTCTCATAGTTGCCACTCACTGGTTTTATTCCATGGACCCAAATATTCTTAAACAGCCTTTTAAAATGGGATTTTGTTAAATATCTTTTTAAATCAATAATGAATTCACTGCCTTCAGCAATTTAGTATTATTGTTACATTTTGCACTTTGGCAGAAAAAAAGTTAAATCATTTTCTCTACATGCTGAGAGATTACAGAACTGCGAATTGCAGCGGTTTCTGGTAGTCCTGCTGCATGATTTGCAAGGGTAGTCTGAAAAATCTAGATCAATTGGGCAGTTGGATTGAGGAATGGTTGTTGGAATTTAATACAGAGAAATGTGAGGTGTTGCATTATGGAAAGTCTAACATGGGCAGCCCCTACACAGTGAATGGTAGGGCTCTGGGGAGTGTTGTGGAGCAGAGGGATCTAGGAGTGCAGGTGCATGGTTCCTTGAAGGTGGAGTCGCAGGTAGACAGGGTGGTCAAAAAGGCGTTTGGCACATTAGCCTTTATCAGTCAAAGTATTGAGTACAGAAGTTGGGAGGTCATGTTGCAGTTGTACATGACGTTGGTGAGACTGCATTTAGAGTAATGTGTTCAGTTCTGGGCACCATGTTATAGAAAATATGTTGTCAAGCTGGAAAGGGTACAGGGAAGATTTACAAGGATGTTGCCAGGACTAGAGGGTGTGAGCTATAGGGAGAGGTTGAGTAGGCTAGGACTTTCTTCCTTGGAGCGCAGGTGGATGGATGATCTTATTAAGGTGTATAAAATCATGAGAGGAATAGATCGGGTAGATCCACAGTCTCTTGCCCAGAAGAGGTGAATCGAGCACCAGAGGACATAGGTTTAAGGTGAAAAGATTTAATAGGAATCCGAGGGAAAGCTTTTTCACACAAAGGGTGGTAGGTATATGGAACCAGCTACCAGAGGAGGTAGTGAGGCAGGGACTATGCCAACATTTAAGAAATAGTTAGAGAGCTACATGGATAGGACAGGTTGGAGGGACACAGACCAAACGTGGGCAGGTGGAACAAGTGTAGCTGGGACATGTTGCCCAGTGTGGGCGTTGGGTCAAAGAGCCTGTTTCCACACTTGTATCACTCTATGGTCCTATGAGATGCAAAGCAAGCAGTTTTGTTGGGGGAATTGAATGCAAAGGTAGGATATTTGCCTCACCTTTCTGAAGCATAAATTAGACCATAAGGGTGTCAAGGTTTATGGGAGAAGGCAGGAGAATGGTGTTGAGAGGTAAAAATAGATCAGCCATGATTCAATGGTGGAGCAGACTTGATGGGCCAAATGGCCTAATTCTGCCCATATGTCTTCTGGACCACATCTGTAGTGTAGTGCACAATAGCTGTCTTCTTATTTACGGGTAGAGAGTGATGAGTTGGAAGCATCTGAGAAAAAGTTTACCGAACTATAGCTGGTTTATCTCAACGTTTGTAAAAGTTCAGTCTGAAGAAGGTTCTCGACCCGAAACGTCACCTATCCATGTTCTCCAGAGATGCTGCCTGACCCGCTGAGTTACATAGAAACATAGAAAATAGGTGCAGGAGTAGGCCATTCGGCCCTTCGAGCCTACACCGCCATTCAATATGATCATGGCTGATCATCCAGCTCAATAACCTGTACCTGCCTTCTCTCCATACCCCCTGATCCCTTTAGCCATAAGGGCCACATCTAACTCCCTCTTAAATATAGCCAATGAACTGGCCTCAACTACCTTCTGTGGCAGAGAATTCCACAGACTCACCACTCTCTGTGTGAAGAAATGTTTTCTCATCTCGGTCCTAAAAGACTTCCCCCTTATCCTTAAGCTGTGACCCCTGGTTCTGGAGTTCCCCAACATCGGAAACAATCTTCCCGCATCTAGCCTCTCCAACCCCTTAAGAATTTTATATGTTTCAATAAGATCCCCCCTCAGTCTTCTAAATTCCAGCGAACTCCAGTTTCTCCAGCACTCTCTGAAACGTCACCTATCCATGTTCTCCAGATATGCTGCCTGACCCACTGAGTTACTCCAGCACTCTGTGAAACGTCACCTATCCACGTTTTCCAGAGAAGCTGCCTGACCCGCTGAGTTACTCCAACACTCTGTGAAACGTCACCTATCCATGTTCTCCACAGATGCTGCCTGACCCGCTGAGTTACTCCAGCACTCTATGAAACGTCACCTATCCATGTTCTCCACAGATGCTGCTTGACCCGCTGAGTTACTCCAGCACTCTATGAAACGTCACCTACCCTATTCACGTCACCCATTGTGGCTTGTGTAACTCTGTGAAATGTCACCTATTGAAACATACAGAATAGTGAAAGGCTTGGACAGAGTGGAAGGGGAGAGGATGTTTCCAATAGTGGGAGAGTCTAGAACTAGAGATCATAGCCTCAGAATTAAAGGATGTTCTTTTGGGAAGGAGATGAAGAGGAATTTCTTTAGTCGGTGGTGAATCTGAGGAATTCATTGTCACAGAAGGCTGCGGAGGCCAAGTCAGTGGAAAATTTTAAAGCAGAGATAGATAGATTTTTGATTAGTACAGGTGTCAGGGATTATGGGGAGAAGGCAGGAGAATGGGGTTAGGAGGGAGAGATAGATCAGCCACGATTGAATGGCGGAGGAGACTTGAAGCGCCGAATGGCCTAATTCTGCTCCTATCACATGACCTTATGACCTACATGATACACTGATCAGCCAAAACATTATGACCTGATGAGCCAAAACATTATGACGACCTGCCTAATATGCTGTTGGTCCTCCGTGTGCAGCCCCATACGCAGCAGGGTGCGATCCACCGTGTATTGTGACACATTCCTCCCGTGCCCACCGTTAAAATTTTCTGTTGACTTGTGCCACAGTAGACCTTCTGCCGGTTCGGACCAGACGGGATAGCCTTTGTTGCCCTCGCACATCGATGAGCCTTGGGCACCCAACACCCTGTCGCCGGTTTGTGGTTTGTCCCTCCTCGGACCACTGTCGGTAGGTACTCAGCACTGCTGACAGGGAGCACCCCACAAGCCTTGCCATTTCAGAGATGCTTTGACCCAGTCGTCTGGCCATAACAATTTGGCCCTTGTCAAAGTTGCTCAGGACTTTATTCCTGCCCATTTCTCCTGCATCCAACACATCAACTTCAAGAACTGACTGTTCACGTGCTGCCTAATATATCCCACCTTTGACAGGTGCCGAGATAATCGATGTTATTCACTTCACCTGTCAGTGGTCATAATGTTTTGGCTGATCGGTGTAAAGGGTGTTTAAGTTTGGAAGTTTCCTTATTTTCCTAAGTAAGGAATGGTGAGATATTTGGAGTCACAAGGAACTGCAGATGCTGGTTTACAAAAAAAAGTCGCAAAGGTCCCTTGGAAGGGTCCCAAACCAATCCATGTTCTCCAGCGATGCTGCCTGACCCGCTGAGTTGCTCCAGCACTCTGTGAAACATCACCTATCCATGTTCTCCAGAGAGGCTTTTCTGCTTTCTTTGACACAACCGCCAACAGCTGGGCTATCACGTGCAGGTTTTGCTCGCGTGGGTACTGGTTGCAAAAGGGTTATTTAGATTTTTATGTGGGCAAGTTTGGTGAGATGATCCATGTCCAAGTTGTCGAGCTGTGACTTGAAGAGTGACAAGGTTGGTGCACATCTGGTGGTGTCAGGAAGGATGTTTCACTCTGGGATCGTCCATTGATATAGTGACTGTAGGTAGCTATTTTTGTTTGCTCTAATTCTAGTATAAATGAAGTGACCCGAGGACTGTCTTGTAAATTTCTGGATATTGGATTGAATGAAGTGAGATATGTTACTGGTGCTATGTTACATATCATACTGAAGATACGTTACATATGATGCTGCCTGACCCGCTGAGTTACTCCAGCATTCTGTGAAACGTCACCTATCCATGTTCTCCACAGATGCTGCCTGACTCGATGAGTTACTCCAGCACTCTGTGAAACATCACCTATCCAAGTTCTCCACAGATGCTGCCTGACCCGCTGAGTTACTCCAGCACTCTGTGAAACATCACCTATTCATGTTCTCCACAGATGCTGCCTGACCCGGTCAGGCGGCACGGTAGCGCAGCGGTAGAGTTGCTGCTTTACAGCGAATGCAGCGCCGGAGACTCAGGTTCGATCCTGACTACGGGTGCTGCACTGTAAGGAGTTTGTACGCTCTCCCCGTGACCTGCGTGGGTTTACTCCGAGATCTTCGGTTTCCTCCCACACTCCAAAGACGTACAGGTATGTAGGTTAATTGGCTGGGTAAATGTAAAAATTGTCCCTAGTGGGTGTAGGATAGTGTTAATGTATGGGGATCACTGGGCGGCACGGACTTGGAGGGCCGAAAAGGCCTGTTTCCGGCTGTATGTATATGATATGATATGATAAATCGTGACAATAGGTGAAATGTCACCTATTGAAATATACAGAATAGTGAAAGGCTTGGATAGAGTGGATGTGGAGAGGATGTTTCCACCAGTGGGAGTCTAGGACCAGAGGGTACAGCCTCAGAATAAAAGAACATTCCTTTAGGACGGAGATGAGGAGGAATTTCTTTAGTCAGAGGGTGGTGAATCTGTGGAATTCTTTGCCACAGAAGGCTGTGGAGGCCAAGCCAGTGGATATATTTTTGGCAGAGATAGATTTTTGATTAGTATCGATGTCAGGGGTTGTGGGGAGAAGGCAGGAGAATGGGGTTAGAAGGGAGAGGTAGATCATTCATGATTCAATGGCAGAGTAGACTTGATGGCCGAATGGCCTAATTCTGATAAAGGGTGTTTAAGTTTGGAAGTTTCCTTATTTTCCTAAGTAAGGAATGTTGAGATATTTGGAGTCACATTGAACTACAAATGCTGGCTTACAAAAACAAAGACACAAAGGTCCCAAGGAAGGGTGCCAAAACAATCCATGTTCTCCAGAGATGCTGCCTGACCCGCTGAGTTACTCCAGCACTCTGTGAAACATCACCTATCCATGTTCTCCACAGATGCTGCCTGACCCGCTGAGTTACTCCAGCACTCTATGAAACATCACCTATCCATGTTCTCCACAGATGCTGCCTGACCCGCTGAGTTACTCCAGCACTCCGTGTTTGTTGTTGTTGCTGTAAACCGGCAGCTGCAGTTCCCTTCTGCACATGCGCGGTGCGTAGGCGGGAAGGAGGCGTCCGGAGGCCTGTCGGTTGGCGGCGGACAACACAGAGCAGCGGCGCCACACCTCCGCCCACCACAGGTACTCGCGACCCGGCGACGGGGAGGGGGAGAGAAAGAGAGAGGGAGTTTACCTCAGGATACGGGCGGTAATGGCGCCGACTCTCCGCCCGGAGTCGAGTCAATGCTGAGGGACGGTGTTGGCGTCGTCGTCGTCGTCGTCGTCGCCGTCGCGGCTCCGGCCTGGGATCGTTCTTGTCCGGCGACCGGTCACCGAGCAGCTGCTGCGGCCGCTGCCCCGGTTAGTTTTGAGGAGAGTTTATTTACCTCAGGCTCAGGACATGACCGTCGATGGCGGTAACGGCGGCGGCGACTCCCCGCACTCGGTGGCTGCGGAGGGAGGGAGGGCGTCGACGCCATGGCTCCCCCTCCACCTCGGGGCGCCTGGTTGAGCCCTTTCGGCACACGGCCGCTACCCGAGCTCCCGGCCTCGTCCGTTCGAAGCCCCGGGTCGGCCTCGCCAATGCCTCGCCCTCCTTCCCGCCCGTTACGCGGCGCCTCGCGTGCGCGCGGCCTGGGGCTCAGTCAGCGCGCTCCAGCCCAGCCCAGCCCGGCCCATCGCGCGCGGCAGGGGACTCAGTCAGCGCGCTCCCGCTCGCCCAGCCCAGCGCGCGGCAGGGGACTCAGTCAGCGCGCTCCCGCTCGCCCAGCCCGGCCCATCGCGCGCGGCAGGGGGCTCAGTCAGCGCGCTCCCGCTCGCCCAGCCCAGCGCGCGGCAGGGGGCTCAGTCAGCGCGCTCCCGCTCGCCCAGCCCAGCGCGCGGCCGGGGGCTCAGTCAGCGCGCTCGCCCAGCCCGGCCCAACGCGCGCGGCAGGGGGCTCAGTCAGCGCGCTCTCGCCGCTCAGCGGGTCAGGCACATCCACACAGATAGATGATAGATCACAACTGTACTGGGGCGGGGTTATTATGAAGCAAGCTAACACTGTCACCACTGCATTCAAATTACCATGATTTTCTGAACCTTATTTTAAATTGAACATCATCTTAAAATACTTGTCAAACAAATTTCCAACATTTGGTACAGTATGTAGGAAAAAGGAACTGCAGATGCTTGTTTACTAACAAAAGATACAAAATGCTGGAATAACTCAGCGGTCAGGCACTCTATTATCTTTTCCCCATTCCTTCTCTCCTGAGATGCTGTCGAACCTGCTGAGTTACTCCAGCATTTTGTGAAATAAATACCTTCGATTTGTACCAGCATCTGCAGTTATTTTCTTACACGCTCTATTATCTTCGGTCAGGCAGCATCTGTGGAGAAACAGAAAATAGGTGGAGTAGACCATTCAGCCCTTTGAGCCAGCACCGCCATTCAATATGATCATGGCTGATCATCTAAAATCAGTACCCCATTCCTGTTTTTTCACACAGCCCTTGATTTCTTTAGCCCTAAGAGCTAAATCTAGCTCTCTCTTGAATACATCCACTGAATTGGCCCCCACTGCCTTCTGTGGTAGAGAATTCCATAAGTTCACAACTCTCTGGGAGAGCATGGATAGGTGACGTTTCACAGAGTGTTGGAGTAACTCAGCGGGTCAGGCAGCATCCCTGGAGAACATGGATATAATCTATCTACCTATACATCTATCCATGTTCTCCAGAGATGCTGCCTGACTGCTGAGTTATTCCAGCATTTTTTGTCTTTTGTTAGTAAACCAGCATCTGCAGTTCCCTTTTACTACATTCAGTAGTATGTCCATAATGTTTGGGACAAAGAACCATCATTTATTTATTTGCCTCTATACTCCACAATTTGAGATTTGTAATAGAAAAAAATCACATGTGGTTAACGTGCACATTGTCAGATTTTAATAAAGGCCATTTTTATACATTTTGGTTTCAGAAATTAGAAATTACAGTAGTGTTTACACATAGTTCCCCCAATTCAGGGCACCATAATGTTTGGGACACAGCAATGTCATGTAAATGAAAGTAGTCATGTTTAGTATTTTGTTGCAATATCCTTTGCATGCAATGACTCTTGAAGTCTGCGATTCATGGACATCACCAGTTGCTGGGTGTCTTCTCTGGTGATGCTCTGCCAGGCCTGTACTGCAGCCATCTTTACCTTATGCTTGTTTTGGGGGCTAGTCTACTCAGTTTACTTTTCAGCATATAAAAGGCATGCTCAATTGGGTTCAGATCGGCTGGTTGACTTGGCCACTCAAGAATTGATCATTTTTTTAGCTTTGAAAAACTCCTTTGTTGCTTTAGCAGTATGTTTGGGATCATTTGAGCAGTATGTTTGGGATCACAAAAAAAAATACATTATTGTCTTGCGGTAGAATGAACCGCCGGCCAATTAGTTTTGAGGCATTTGTGTGAATGAGCAGATTGGATGTGCCTGCCTATACATTTCAGAATTCATTATGCTACTACCATCAGCAGTTGTCTCATCAATGAAGATAAATGAGCCAGTACCTTCAGCAGCCTTACGTGCCCAGGCCATAACCCCCTCACCACTGTGTTTCACAGATGAGGTGGTATGCTTCAGATCTTGGGCAGTTCGTTTTCTCCTCCATATTTTGCTCTTGCCATCACTTTGATATAAGTTAATCTTCGTCCACAAGACCTTTTTCCCGAACTGTGGTTTCTCTTTTAAGTACTTCTTGGCAAACTGTAACCCGGCCATCCTATTTTTGCGGCTAACCGGTGGTTTGCATCTTGCAGTGTAGCCTCTGTATTTCTGTTCATGAAGTCTTCTGCGGACGGTGGTCATTGACAAATCCACACCTGACTCCTGAAGAGTGTTTCTGATCTGTCGGACAGGTGTTTGGGGAGTTTTCGATCCTGACTACAGGTGATGAATAGAGTTTCTAAGTTTGTCCTAGATTTTTTCAGATGCTCCAGTTTCCTCCCACGCTCCAAAGACGTACAAGTTTGTAATTGGCTTCGGAGAAATTGGAAATTGGAAATTGTCCCTACTGTGTAGGATCATGTTCGTGTACAGGATGATCGCTGATCGGCGCGGCCTCGGTGAGCCGAAGGGCCTGTTTCCGCGCAGTATCACCAAAGTCTAAAGGAGGTATTGAGGCAGATACAATAACAACATTTAAAAGATATTTGGAGCAGAACGTGGATAGGAAAAATTTGGAAGGATGCGGGCCAAACATGGCCAGGTGGGACTAGTGTTGATGCGGCATTTTGGTTGACATGACGAGTTATTGAATGGCGGAGTAGACTTGATGGGCCAAATGGCCTAAATCTGCTCCTATCACTTATGATCTTATGAGTTAGGCTGAAGGGCCTGCTTCTGTTCTGTGTGACTACCCATTCAGTAATCTGATAGCTGAGGGGAGGCTGTTTCTGAGTCTGGTGGTACACGCTTTCCCGATCTTGTATCTTCTGTCTGATGGGAATAGGGAGCTGAGGGAATGACTGGGGTGTAAAAGGTCCTTGTTCATAATGCATTTTGTGATCTTGCATTGGGGAATTGAGGTTGTGTTAAATAAAACAAACCTGTTCATTTATCCATTATTATGAACATGTAATTTTATTTTAGTTGTATTTGGACTTTGAAAACGTGAGTTTAGAAAATACCAAATTATACAAAGAACTGCAACTGCACTTAAAAAATGATTTTGTTTGCTGTGAGATGGTTGGGAGTGGTCTGAGGTCGTGAAAAGTGCCATATAATGGCAGTTCATTCCTGTAAATAAATCGAATAGATAAATTGTACACAGCAGCAGCCACGGAAAATATCTGCAATCCAAGTTGTGCACAGGAGAAATGTACATCTTTATAAATTCACTGAGGGTTCGAGCTATACCGAGAATGATTGGTCATAGCACACTATGAAGAAAAATCTGGGCAAGTAATACAATCCTCTTTGACCTCCTGAAAAATATGGAAATCACAACGATATTTTTCAAGAAGTCTATCTGGCATTGAAACACCGATTATGTGCGGTACTAATTGAGAACTTTACCAATCCACTTTGTTGTTTGCAAGCTCTACCTCAGCATATCGGGCTGATCTTGTATAGGGCAATGTCAGCTACTTTGATATTTGCAAATCAAAAATTGCAAATACTGGAACTCTGGAAACATGCATTGGGTCAGCATTTGTGGAAAGTGATAAAGAATTAATGCTTTGGATTGAAGGCCTTTAAATGTGTGCAAATCCATTCTACTTGTGAAAAAACTTGTCTTGAACTTTTTTATTAAGGTGCACCTTCTGCCGTCCTCAAATGTTGCAAGGTGAAATCTAATGGTCTTGGACCAAAGTCATAATTGCCAGAATTTCCTTAAAACTTGCAATGTTTGAACAAAATGGGATATTTGTCATTTGGTAAGGTATACATGTGGTGGTAGAGGTCTCATGTGAAGAATGTTTACTTACTATGTATACCAATAACAGAACAATGAAATTCTTATTTCCAGCAGTTAATTGGGCCATAGACACAATACATACAAATAAAAGATAATAATGAAAAATATTCAAATTAATAACCAATACCATGTGCCATAATGGTGCAAAAATCGAAGTCCGCAGTGCGACCAAAGACACAGTTTATAGAAAGTCATTGTTGCTCAAGAGTGTTTAGTTGTCATATGTACTGACAGAACAAAGAAATTCTGAGAAAGGCACAAAGTATTGGAGTAACTCGCCGGGTCAGGCAGCATCTCTGGAGGACATGTATACGCGATGTTTAGGGTTGGAAATTCTGAAGATAGTGTTATGTAGTGTTCAAGACCCTGATAATTGTTGGCAAGATGCTATTCTTGAACCTTGTGGTTTTGATTTTCAGTCTCCTGTACCACCTTGATGGTAGGAGTGAAATAAGAATATGGCCAGGATGTTGTGGGTTTTTGATGATATTTGCTTCCTTTTTGAGACAGCAACTACTGTAGATCTCTGATGGTGGTGAGGTCAGTACCTGTGATGGACCAGGCAGCCTGCACCACTGTGAAATCTCATTCGTTCCTGGGCATTCGAGTTGCTGTTGACGTTCCACTGTTGTCCTATCAGTGAAGATAGGTTCATGGATCCTCAGCTTTTCACCTCTTGAAGTTAACGACATTAAAAGCAAGATTGAATGGTGCCAGAACACAATCAGATTTTCACTTTCCCTCCACTGTTCTGACTCAACATTACCCATATTTGTTCATCAGCGAATTTATAGATGGCGTGGAACTGTAGCTACACAGTTACGGGTATATAGAGACGAGAGCAGGAGAAAGCAATCAGGGATTTATCGATGTAGATAGACACAAAAAGCTGGAGTAACTCAGCGGGACAGGCAGCATCTCTGGAGAGAAGGAATGGGTGATATTTTCTGACCCTTCTCGACCCGAAACGTCACCCATTCCTTCTCTCCAGAGATGCTGCCTGTCCCGCTGAGTGACTCCAGCTTTTTGTGTCTATCTTCGGTTTAAACCAGCATCTGCAGTTCCTTCTCCTGTGCCAACAGTTATCGTCTGTTTCTTGATCAATGCGGGTGTCAGGGGTTATGGGGAGAAGTTAGTAGAATGGCGTTGAGAGGGAAAGATAGATCAGCCATGATTGAATGGCGGTGTAGTCTTGATGGGTCGAATGGCCTAATCCTGCTCTTCTAACACATGTATGATACACTGGAGTGATATCATGTTTATGATGTTTCTATGAATCACCTTCAGACATAACGGATATTGGCAGATGTAATAATAATAATAATAATACATTTTATTTATATAGCGCTTTTCATATACTCAAAGACGATTTACAGAGATTTTGAGAACATAGGAAATGAATAAATCGATAAATAAGTAAATAAATAAATGAATAGAGAAAGGAGACAGAAGGTGAGGTGACTTCCAGTGGTTGAAGGCAGTACTGAACAGGTGAGACTTCAGCGATGTTTTGAATGTGGTGAGTGTGGAGGAGTCTCTAACGGTTTGGGGTAGTGAGTTCCATAGGGTGGGAGCAGCGATGGAGAAAGCCCTGTCCCCCCAGGATCTGCGTTTGGTCCAGATGTGGGGGGATAGGAGATTGGCAGCGGCAGAGCAGAGGGTGCAGGTGGGAGTGTGCCTGTGGAGGAGGTCAGTCAGGTAGGATGGGGGCCAGGTTATGGAGGGCTTTGTAGGTTATGAGGAGAATTTTGTACTGGATTCTCTGGGGGATGGGGAGCCAGTGGAGTTTATAAAGGACGGGGGTGATATGGTCACGGATCGAGGTGTGTGTGAGTAGACGGGCAGCGGAGTTTTGAATGTATTGAAGTTTATTGATGATTTTTGAGGGTGCGCCATAGAGGAGGCTGTTGCAGTAGTCCAGACGGGAGGTGATGAAGGCGTGGATGAGGGTTTCTGCAGCTGTGGAGGAGAGGGATGGACGGAGACGGGCAATGTTTTTGAGGTGGAAGAAGGCTGTCTTTGTGATGTGTTTGATGTGTTTGTCGAAGGAGAGGGTTTGATCAAGGATGATTCCAAGATTCCGGATGTGAGGTGAGGTGGATACTGGGAGACCATCAATGTTGAGGATGAAGTTTTGGGTGGATTTGGTGAGCGTTTTTGGACCAATGATGATGATTTCAGATTTGTTGCAATTGAGTTTGAGGAAGTTTGATTGAAGCCAAGATTTTATTTCGGTGATGCAGTTTGTCAGTGTAGAGTGTGTGGTGGGGGAGATTGACTTGGTGGAGATGAGGAGCTGGATATCATCGGCGAAGCAGTGGAAGTTGAGACCATGACGGCGGATTAATTGACCAAGGGGGAACAGGTAGAGGATGAAGAGGAGGGGGCCAAGGACTGAGCCTTGGGGGACACCTTGGGGGAGGGGAGCGGTGGGGGATTTACAGTTGTTAATGGAGATGAACTGGTGTCTCAGAGAGGTAAGATTTGAACCAGGATAGGGCTGTGCCGGTGATGTTAAGGGAGGTTTCAAGTCGGGTGAGGAGAATGGAGTGATTTATGGTGTCAAAGGCGGCGCTGAGGTCAAGTAGGATGAGGATGTTGAGGTTGCCAGCGTCGGAGGAGAGGAGAATGTCGTTTGTGATTTTGAGGAGCGCAGTTTCAGTACAGTGGTTTGAGCGGAATCCGGATTGGAAAGTTTCATACAGGTTATTGGTAGAGAGGTGGTATTTGAGTTGGGAAGCTACAGCACGTTTCAAAACTTTGGACAGAAAGGGTAGGTTGGAGATTGGTCTGAAGTTGTTTGGGGTGTCAGGGTTTAGACCAGGTTTTTTCAGAATGGGGGTGACAGCAGTGATTTTGAGGGATGGCGGGACGATGCCAGTGGACAGGGAGGAGTTTATTGTTGCAGTGATAAGTGGAGAGAGAGCAGGAAGGCAGGCCTTGACAAAGCTGGAGGGGATGGGGTCCAGAGAGCAGGTGGCAGTTTTTATTCCTGTGAAGAGGTCAGAGAGGTCGGTGGTGGAGATTGGGGAGAACTGAGGCAGGGGCTGACAGGATAAGGGGGGGCAGGTGGTTTGAGGGGGAGCAGGTGCGTTGGTGGTTAAGGTGCTGTAGATGTTGTCTATTTTGCTTTGGAAGAATGAAAGGAAAGTGGTGCATTTGTCAACTGTGAATGATTGGGAGATGGTGTCCAGGGGGCTGAGGAGTTTGTTTATTGTAGAGAAGAGTGTTTTTGGGTTTCCGGAGCCAGAGTGAATTATTTGAGAGTAGTAGGTGGAGTGGGCGCGGGAGAGGGCATCTTTATAGTGCTGTATGTGGTCTTTGTAGGCTTGGGAGTGAATTGTGAGACCTGTTTTGTTGCGGAGTCTTTCAAGTTGGCGGGCATGAGTTTTCATCACGCGGAGTTCAGGGGTAAACCAGGGAGCAGAGTGGGTGAAGGAAACTGTTTTGGTTTTTATAGGTGCAAGCTGGTCGAGGCAGGAGGAGAGAGTGCGGTTGTAGTAGTCAGTGAGGTCAGAGGGGCTGTGGAGGTCAACGAAGGGAGAGGCGGACATTATTTCAGAGAGGGAGGATGAGAGCGAGGTAGGTGAAACAGAGTTCAGCTTGCGGAAGTTGATTTTGCGTTTTTGCTTTGGAGCTGGGGTGGGAATGTTGACAGACATGGTGATGGCTAAGTGATCAGAGAGGGTGGGGTCGGAGCCAGAGAGGTGATGTAGATTTAGTCCAGTGGAGCAGACAAGGTCCAGAATGTGCCCACGGTTATGGGTGGGAAAATTGACGTGTTGAGTGAGGTTAAAGCAGTTGAGTATTTCGGTGAAGTCAGCGGTTATTGTGGAGTCAGTGGAGTCCATATGGATGTTGAAATCACCGAGGAGGAGGATTGAGGGGGAGAGGGAACAGAACTGGGTCAGAAAGTCAGAGAAGTCAGAAAGGAATGATGGGTGTGGTTTGGGAGGGCGGTAGACAACTGCCATGACTAATTTTGTGTGGCCAGAGAGTTTGAAAGCCAGGTGTTCAAATGAAGGAGCAGATGAGATGGAGATGAGGTTGATCTTGAAGTCCTGTCGGTGAATTACGGCAATCCCACCACCTCGGCCTTCCGAGCGTGGTTTATTGATGTAGGAGTATCCGTTGGGTGTAGTGAGGTTGAGTGGGAGGTAATCCAGAGGTTGTTGCCAGGTTTCTGTCAGACAGAGGAAGTCCAGTTTATTTTCCAGGATGAAGTCATTCAGAATTAAGCTTTTATTGTTGAGGGACCGGATGTTGAGCAGAGTGAGCTTCATGTTGCTTTGTGTGGTGTGGATGGACACAGGTGATTTAGCCAAGGCTTGTAGACAGGGGGCACGCTCGTGTGCGTTGTTGTGATGATGTAATGGACGAGTGGAAGTCCGATCAGCTGACCAGAGTGCAGGGATGGAGTGACCGGTCTGGGAGTAGACAAACTTGTGACCGGAGCCTCTGTGGATGTATTTGGGTCGCCGTAGAAGTCCATGGTTGATGATGGCAGAGATGCATGGCGGAGTGGAGTGGTTGTTGAGCTGGAGCAGCCTCGCAGCCAAGTACTTCAGTGCCATGCCAGGCAGGAGCGAAGGAGCATAGAGCCCAGAGAGATCAAAACGTCACAGCAGGCACAACAGGCTGATCCAGAGCAAGGCCTATGAGGATCGAGGAAGCTGAGCAGCCTAAGGGTTAATAGGGAGCTGAGGACGTGCAGGCAGAGGAGGTAGCCAGGCAAGCAGGCAAGCAGGCAGCCAGGCAGCTGTTAGCGTTAGCGTTAGCGGTAGCGTTAGCGATTTGATGACGTCAGCGCTAGCTGTCAGGTAACCCACAGGGGAGCAGTCCAAGCCAGCAGAGACAGGAGCACAAACAGGAGTGAGAGGTCCAAGGGTGCGGAGTCCAAGGGTGCGGAGGCAGCGGTGGAAGAGCTGGGCAGATGATACCAGGTCAAGCAGAAGGATTAGTTTAAGCAGAGGGATTTTTGCAAGCTGAGAAAATCTTTTCAAAAACAGCAAAATTAATACAAAAAGAGAAGTGGTGAGAAGCGGCGAACAAACAACGCCAGCGTCCTCTCACGTCACTTCCGGTTATGAAAGAAAAACACTGACCTTTTCCTTTCAATACCTTGCAACTTAATCACATCTCCTTTTTACATATATTATACTTTCTATAGGATAGGATGTCCTTTATACTTTAGTGAAAATATTGCAACAAAGTAAAATAAATCCAGCTATTTATGTATACAGGAGGCTTGCTAAACCAATGTAAATCACCATTAACTTTATGAATAACATATTTACTAAGGTTCCTTCCACATGCAGGCTGCTCTGTAAAGTTAGATTGCATGGCGTCAAGGGAGAGCTGCCCAACTTCATGGAAGGAAGCAGAGGGTGATTGTGGAAGGTTGATTTTCGGACTGGAGACCTGTGCCTCGGGAATCAGTGCTCGGCCCATTGCGTTTTGTGGCTTATGTCAAAGAACTAGATGAAAATGTGCAAGGCATGATTAGTCAGATTGCAACTGACACAAAAGGAGGTGATATCTAGCAAGATCTTGATCAGCCAGGCAAATGGGCTGAAGAATGGCCAATTGAGTTTAATACAGATAAATGTGAGGTGTTGCAATTTGGGAAATCAAACCAGGGCAGGAACCTCACAGTGAATGGCAGTGCACTGGGGAGTGTTGTAGAGCAGAGAGATCTATGAGCACAGGTACACAATTTTCTGAAAGTGTGTGACAGTTGGATAAGGTGGTGAAGAAGGCGAAAGGTATATTGGCCTTCATCAGTCGAGGTGTTGAATATAGAAGACTGGGCATCGTGACATTTGTACAAGACCTTGGTGAGGCCGAGTTAAGAGTTTGTGTTCTGGTTTGGTCACCCTGCTATAGGAAGGATGTCATTAAGCTGGAAAGAGTGCAGAGTAGATTTACAAGGATGTTGTCAAGACTCGAGGGCCTGGGTAATCTGGTGAGATTGGGCCGGCTAGGACATTTCTCCTAGGAGCGCAGGGGGAAAAGACGTAATCTTATAGAGGTGTATAAGATCATAAGGGGAATTGACCGAGTGAATGCACAGTCTTTTACCCAGGGTAGGGAAATCAAGAACCAGAAGACATGTTTAGACAATAGACAATAGGTGCAGGAGTAGGCCATTCGGTCCTTCGAGCCAGCACCACCATTCAACGTGATCATGGCTGATCATTCTCAATCAGTACCCCGTTCCTGCCTTCTCCCCATACCCCCTGACTCCGCTATCCTTAAGAGCACTATCTAGCTCTCTCTTGAAAGCATTCAGAGAATTGGCCTCCACTGCCTTCTGAGGCAGAGAATTCCACAGATTCACAACTCTCTGACTGAAAAGGTTTTTCCTCATCTCAGTTCTAAATGGCCTACCCCTTATTCTTAAACTGTAGCCCCTGGTTCTGGACTCCCCCAACATTGGGAACATGTTTTCTGCCCCTAACGTGCCCAACCCCTTAATAATCTTATATGTTTCAATAAGATCCCCTCTCAGCCCCTTCTAAATTCCAGCGTATGCAAACCTAGTCACTCCAGTCTTTCAACATACGACAGTCCCGCCATTCTGGGAATTAACCTAGTGAACCTACGCTGCACGCCCTCAAGAATATCCTTCCTCAAATTTGGAGACCAAAACTGCACACAGTACTCCAGGTGTGGTCTCACTAGGGCCCTGTACAACTGCAGAAGGACCTCTTTGCTCCTATACTCAACTCCTCTTGTTATGAAGGCCAACATTCCATTGGCTTTCTTCACTGCCTGCTGTACCTGGATGCTTCCATTCAGTGACTGATGCACTAGGACACCCAGATCTCGTTGCACGTCCCCTTTTCCTAACTTAAAACCATTCAGATAATAATCTGCCTTCCTATTCTTACCACCAAAGTGGAAACCTCACACTTACCCACATTAAACTGCATCTGCCATGCATCCGCCCACTCATACAACCAGTCCAAATCACCCTGCAACCTCATAGCATCTTCCTCACAGTTCACACTGTCACCCAGCTTCGTATCATCTGCAAATTTGCTAATGTTACTTTTAAGCCCTTCATCTAAGTCATTGATGTATATTGTAAATAGCTACGGTCCCAGCACCGAGCCTTGCAGTACCCCACTAGTCACTGCCTGCCATTCTGAAAGGGACCCATTTATCCCCACTCTTTGCTTTTTGTCTGCCAACCAATTTTCTATCCATGTCAGTACCCTACCCCCAATACCATGTGCTCTAATTTTGCCGACTAATCTCCTATGTGGGACCTTGTCGAAGGCTTTCCAAGGTACACCACATCCACCGGCTCTCCCCTGTCCATTTTCCTAGTTACATCCTCAAAAAATTCCAGAAGATTAGTCAAGCATGATTTCCCCTTTGTAAATCCATGCTGACTCGGAACGATCCTGTTACTGCTATCCAAATGCTCCGCAATTTCGTCTTTTATAGTTGACTCCAGCATCTTCCCCACCACTGATGTCAGACTAACTGGTCTATAATTTCCTGTTTTCTCTCTCCCTCCTTTCTTAAAAAGTGGGATAACATTAGCTACCCTCCAATCCACAGGAACTGATCCTGAATCTATAGAACATTGGAAAATGATCACCAATTCGTCCACAATTTCTAGATCCACCTCTGGGATGCAGGCCATCAGGCCCTGGGGATTTATCAGCCTTCAGTCCCATCAGTCTACCCAACACCATTTCCTGCCTAATATGAATTTCCTTCAGTTCCTCTGTCACCCTAGGATCTCTGGCCACTAGAACATCTGGGAGATTGTTTGTATCTTCCTTAGTGAAGACAGATCCAAAGTACCGGTTCAACTCGTCTGCCATTTCCTTGTTCCCCATAATAAATTCCCCTGCTTCTGTCTTTAAGGGTCCCACATTTGCCTTAACTATTTTTTTCCTCTTCACATACCTAAAGAAGCTTTTACTATCCTCCTTTATATTATTGACTAGTTTACCCTCGTACCTCATCTTTTCTCCCCGTATTGCCTTTTTAGTTATCTTCTGTTGCTCTTTAAAAGAGTCCCAATCCTCTGGCTTCCCGCTCTTCTTTGCTATGTTATACTTCTTCTCTTTTATTTTTATGCCACGGGTGCCTCTTACTCCCCTTAAAATCTTTCCTCCTCTTTGGGATGAATTGATCCTGCAACTTCTGCATTATTCCCAGGAATACCTGCCATTGCTGTTCCACCGTCTTCCCTGCTAGGGTCTCCTTCCAGTCAAATCTGGCCAGCTCCTGCCTCATGCCGCTGTAATCCCCTTTGCTATACTGTAATAATGACACTTCCGATTTTCCCTTCTCCCTCTCAATTTGTAGATTAAAACTTATCATATTATGATCACTGCCTCCTAATGACTCTTTTACCTTGAATTCCCTTATCAGATCAGGTTCATTACCACAACACTAAATCCAGAATTGCCTTCTCCCTGGTAGGCTCCGGTACAAGCTGTTCTAAGAATCCATCTCGGAGGCACTCCACAAACTCCCTTTCCTAGGGTCCAGTATCAACCTGATTTTCCCAGTCTACCTGCATGTTGAAATCTCCCATAACCACCGTAGCATTACATTTGCGACATGCCAATTTTAGCTGTTGATTCAACTTGCACCCTATGTCGAGGCTACTGTTTGGGGGCCTGTAGATAACTCCCATTAGGGTCTTTTTATCCTTACAATTCCTAATTTCTATCCATACTGATTCTACATTTCCTGATTCTATGTCACTCCTTGCAAGGGAGTGAATATCATTCATTAAGGTGAGTGGGGAATGATTTAATAGAAACCTGAGGAGCAACTTTTTCTACACAGTGGTGGGTTTATGGAATGGGCTGCCAGAGGAGATACAAGATATAAGGAGGTAGTTGTGGGAGGTACTATAACAACATTTAAAATACACTAGGGCAGATACATGGATAGGAAAGGTCGAGAGGGATATTGGCCAAATGCAGCCAAATGGACCTGGCTTAGATGGGGCATCTTGGTTGGCATGGATGAGTTGGGCTGGTGGGCCTGAGCTAAATGATTCTATGACTGTTATTTTTAAGGAAATAATAACAGAATCAACGTCCAGTAAAATTTTGTGGTTGATGTGAAGACTGGTAGGGTTGAAGATGACCCCAAAGGGAACTCGATCTCCGTTATGTTTGGAGGGAGGGGCGGGGTGAGAGAAGGTGAGAGAAGAGTGGGCTTCATCAACCACTGTGGAGGGAAGCCTTATTTCATGGGAAAAAAGCAGACATTTCACTGTACTAGAATGGAAGGTCTTAGCATGAGAACATATGCGGCAGAGAGGGTAAGACTAGGAGAATGGGTTGGCATCTTTATCAGAGACGAGGTAGGGAGAGTCATTGGGTTTATTGTAAATGTCAGTGGTAGTTTATGTCCTGAAATGGAGACAAAGATACATAAAAGGAGGAGAAAAGTGCCGGAAATGGGCCAAGCGTGTTGAGATTAGGGTGGCAGTAGCTAGAGAAGGTGCAAGCAGCAGCACCAATGCAGTCATTGATGTAATGGAGAAAGACTTGGGGAATGGTACCAGAGAAGGTTTGGACCAAAGACTGTTCCGTGTAGCCAATGGAAAAACAGGTGCATCTGAGGCCCAAGGTTTTTGTTTTGTGGGAAGTGCAAGGAATCAAAAGAGAAATGAAAACATTCTACAGTTATTCAGGTAAGAGCAAGTTCTACCTGGCAGATGAGAGAGGTGGTGGAGGGGAACTGCCTGGATCTTTGTTGCAGAAAGGAAAGGGCCTTAACACCTTCCTGTTGGGGGCAGAGTATATAACGACGAGGCATCCATGTTGAAGATATGGCAGTGGGGGCCAGGGACTCAAATTGTCAAAATGGTGGATGGCATGTGAGGTGTTCCATATGGAGGAATACTTGGTAAGTCAGGCAACATCTGTAGATGGATTTTAGTTAATGCTTTCCCTCTTTCCTCCTTCAATCCAGTAAATTGTCTCCAGCTACCTACTGGCGAACAGTTAATTCTTCCTAGATCTCCAATTCTTTGTGTTTACATTTTCGTCATACCATTTAGATACCTTAATTCTCTTTGCCTTTTGCCCACTTCCAAATTGATACAGCTTGGCATTGCAACAGTTTCCAACATGGACCTTAACACAGTGCCATGCCTCAGTGCAATGTTGCTGTAATTCCGCTGCTTCATTCTATCCATCCACCTTGGTATGACTTACGGAGTAGAGACAAAATGCTGGAGTAACTCAGCGGGTCAGGCAGCATCTGTGGAGAACATGGATAGGTGACGTTTCACAGAGTGCTGGAGTAACTCAGCGGGTCAGGCAGCATCTCTGGAGAACATGGATACGTGACGTTTCACAGAGTGCTGGAGTAACTCAGCGGGTCAGGCAGCATCTGTGGAGAACATGGATAGGTGACGTTTCACAGAGTGCTGGAGTAACTCAGCGGGTCAGGCAGCATCTCTGGAGAACATGAATAGGTGACGTTTCACAGAGTGCTGGAGTAACTCAGCTGGTCAGGCAGCATCTGTGGAGAACATGGATAGGTGACGTTTCACAGAGTGCTGGAGTAACTCAGCAGGTCAGGCAGCATCTGTGGAGAGAAGCAATGGGTGACGCTTCGGGTCGAGACCCTTCTTCAGACCTACCTTCAGTTCATTGCTTCATTTGGCTTGGTGTTCGATTTTAACATTTTTGAAGAACTTTGGGATATTTTTTCTGTTAAACCTTTTGGCATTTGCATTGGAATAGATTTGATTCACATAATGTGGCACAAGTGAAATATTGGAATCAAATTGACCTTGGTTAGCTAATTTTAAAGTAGTTGCTTAGACTGTTTCTTGTGCTTCCATTCTTCCAGCACCTGCAATATTTTGCTTTGACACTTTTCTGCTCATACTTTTTCCAGAATTGAAAGGTGCAATGTCAAAGGACAAGGTTAAAGCCCAAACGCTCAAGATGGACAGCAGGGATGAGGAAAGTAAACCTTCAAAGAAAGTGTCATCACCTCAGCAGAAGTCAGAAAGGCAATTGAGGAGCAGGTAACAATCTAATGAAATTTGTTCTTTCATTGTCAGCTGTCCTCTTGCTCTCTGTCCCCACCACCCCTTTCCACAATAGTGTTGAATGTATGTAACCTCAATGCAGAGTTTCCTTCCAAATCTCACTCAAATTAGTAGGAAAAGTATTCAATTGCATAATGCTAATTATGCCATTATGCAATGCTAAACTGGCCTGTTACCTGCTTTTTGCCCACAATGTTCCAATGTAAAAGTTGGAAGAACTACACAGGAACTACATCTCCAACTCTTTGAGTAAGCAGTGAAAAGTGTGCAATAAATTGCCAATGATTCCTATGCTGCTAAAAATTAATAAAATTACATTTGATTGTATTTGTGCTGTGTAGCGAATTGCTTGGCTTAATACTAACATGCCACGCACTAATTGAGGTTTTCTGAGCCTAGTTTTGAAATTGTGCTTTGTTGATACTACTAATTATATTGCTACTAATTACAATTAATGACTATTCAGATATATCCGAGGACATTGTGGGAAAGTAGAGAGAAAATTGCGGGAGTCCTGGTTGAAATTTATGAGTCATCTTAAGGCCGGATGATGTGCCTCTATTGAAGAAGGGCTGCAGGAGAAATGCTGGGAACTAGAGACCAGTGAGCTTAACATCTGTAGTCGGAAAGTTACTGGAGAGTGTTCTGGGGGATAGGATATACCGTCGTGTTCAGTTCTGGGCACCATGTTACAGGAAAGTTGTGGTCAAGCTGGAAAGGGTACAGAGAAGATATACGAGGATGTTGCCAGGACTAGAGGGTCTGAGCTATAGGGAGAGGTTGAGTAGGCTGGGACTCTATTCCTCACACAAAATGTGTATGTCAGGAGGTAGTTGAGGCTGGGGCTAATCCAAACGTTTAAGATACAGTTAGGTACATGGATATGACAGATTTGGAGGGATATGGACCAAGTGGGACTAGTGTAGATGGGACATGTTGGCTGGTGTGGGCAAGTTGAGCAGAAGGACCTGTTTCCACACTGTATCACTCTATGACTCTAATTCACTAATATTCCACTTCCACAGTTCTGTTGTCATTCTATTGCCACAGAAACGGAGCGCTAGCCTTCGGGTCATTCACTTTGTGCGTGCCTACAATGTGCTCTGAAGGATTAAACCAACATTTGGATTGCACTTTCCAATTTTCTTTCTTTCTTAAACTATATTTGTAGGAAACACAAAAATAACATTGTAGAAAATAACCTGAACATGATGAACAAGGAGGATGATTCAAAGATGCAAGTAAACAAAGAAATACAAATTGAAAAAAATGTAAGTTTTAAAATGGCTCCTGCTTCACCTATAACTTTCTAGGTATTTTCCATTCTAGAGGTTACTATTTTTTTGCTAACTTTGTTTTCTCGCTTGACCTGAGACCCTAATAATGGAAGTTATCAACCATTCCATATTCTCAGTTGCATACTTTTATTGTCGTGCCATGCTACCTGTAGTTTATAAAATGTTCAGTGGCCAAGATCGGCCAACTTGGCATACCCCGTGGATCAAAACTGTCTAGCAATTTAATCGTAAACATATCTTCAACAAACATATATTAGCATAGCGCGTAGGAAAAACACTGCAAATGCTGGTTAAAATCGAAGGTAGACACAAAATGCTGGAGTAACTCGGCATCTTCAGACTGAAGAAGGGTCTAGACGCGAAACGTCACCCATTCCTTCTCTCCCGAGATGCTGCCTGACCCGTTGAGTTACTCCAGCATTTTGTGTCTGCATTGGCATAGATCGAGTAGACGGTAAGGTAGACAGTCAGAACCTTTATCCCAGGATGAAAGAAACAAGCACTGCTGGGCATAGCTTTAAGGTGAGGAGGGCAAAGTTTAATGTACGGGGCAGGTTTTTTACAAAGAGTGTGGTGGGTACCTGGAACTTATACCATGTCAAATACAGTTGTCATTTTGTATCCAGATAAGACATTTCCCTGCATTAGAAACATAGAAACTTAGAAAATAGGTGCAGGAGGAGGCCATTTGGCCCTTCGAGCCAGCACCGCCATTCATTGTGATCATGGCTGATCATCCACAATCAGTAACCCGTGCCTGCCTTCTCTCCATATCCCTTGATTCCACTAGCCCCTAGAGGTCTAGCCAACTCTCTTTTAAATCCATCCAGTGAATTGGCCTCCACTGCCCTCTGTGGCAGAGAATTCCACAAATTCACAACTCTGGGAAAAACAGTTTTTTCTCATCTCAGTTTTAAATGGCCTCCCCTTTATTCTTAGACTGTGGCCCCTGGTTCTGGAATGTATCTATCATTGTACAATAACAAATAGTTTTGTTTTACAGGAGATCTGTGACAAGAATGAAAAGAAAATTAAAGGAAACTTGTTGAAGAGGTAAATATATGTATTCATGTGTGGCATTTGTGTATTTTTTAAAGGGATCTTTGCCATACTCTGCACCTTTTCTGAGCTACCTATTCAAATATATCTTTCCATGAACCTCTTTCAAACATTTATGTATTTAATCTACTTTCGTTTAAGACCCAAATATGGAATCCACTTCTATCACTATTTATGAAAGGGCATTTTATCCTTGGCATGATAAATACCGTTAACCTTTTAATTATGATCTTGCATTTGTGCAATCCACTACCATTTGACTAGACTGATAGATATATCGCCTCGTAAGGCCTAAATGGGCCCCCTTTATTTATAAACATTGAACACCCCTTGCCTTTTACCCCACCATTCAAAACACTCCACAAGAGGAATCATTCACAATTCACAATCATACTTTATTAGCCAAGTATGTTTTGCAACATACGAGGAATTTCATTTGCCATACAGTCATAACAACAAAAAGCAACATGACACACAAAATCCATTTTAACATGAACATCCACCACAGTGACTCCTCCACATTCCTCACTGTAATGGAAGGCGAAAATCATTTGGTATTTGTCCCGGTCTTCTGGAGTCCAGCAGATACAAGTACGCCCCCTTTATCCTTTCTTCCGAAGACAGGAGAAAGAATTTCTTTAGCCAGAGGGTGGTGAATCTGTGGAATTCACTGCCACAGACATCTGTGGAGGCCAAGTCATTGGATATTTGTAAGGTGGAGATTGATAGATTGTTGATTAGTACGGGTGTCAGGGGTTATGAGGCGAAGGCAGGAGAATGGGGTTGAGAAGGAGAGATAGATCAGCCATGAATTAATTGATGGACTGAATGGCCTAATTCTGCACCTGGAACTTATGACAATCCAGCCATTGGAAGTACTCATTGTAATTTAAACACTATGAACTGCTTCCAGCACATGAACACAGTATTCCAGGTGTAGCCTGTCCTTGCCTGATGGAATTGAAGCATAACCTACATTTGTCGACTGTTCCCCTGGCAATAAATTATCACAGTTTTAATTAATTACTGTACCTGCACATTTGCTTTCTGCAAATCATAGGCATTCAGAATCTGCCTGCATCTCGGCTCTACAATTTTTCTCCATTTAGCGAGCGTTTGTTACTGTCAAGATGGGCAATTAAGCGTTTTCTCACTTTGTACTCCCATTTGCCAGTTTGTTTTAGACTTTAGAAATACAGTGCAAAACAGGCCCTTTGGCGACCAGCGATCACCCCATACCGTAGCACTATCCTACATACTAGGGACATTTTTTTACTTTATAGCTTTTTTTACCAAAGGCAATTAACCTACAAACCTGTACGTCTTTGGCGTGTGGGAGGAAACCAGAGCACCCGGAGAAAACCCTCGCAGGCCACGGGGAGAACGTGCAAACTCCGTACAGACAGCACCCGTAGTCGGGATCGGACTCGGGTCTCCGTTCTCGCCACTTTTACTTAAACAATTTTTCTCAATTCACCTCCAAATCTCTGCTTGCTTAATCGTAGTTGATTTAGTCTGTATGTGAAATATCCGGGGATTTAAAAAATACTTCTAGCCATGATGTTACAATAGCTACTTTACAGGAAAGAACATCAACATGAAACGTTTTTATCCATAGATGCTGTCAGACCTGTATTCTATTAATTTCTATTGTTCATAAGGACATAAATGATAACAGAATTAGGCCATTCGACCCATAGTCTACTCGGCCATTCAATCATGGCTGATCAATCTGTCCCTCCTAACCCCGTTCTCCTGCCTTCTCCCCATAACGCTTGACACCCATACTAATCAAGAATTTATCCATCTCTGCCTTAAAAATATTGATTTATTTGGCCTCCACGGCCTTCTGTGGCAAAGAATTCCACAGATTCACCACCAGCTGACTAAAGAAATTCCTACTCATCTTCCTAAAGGAACGTCTTTTAATTCTGAGGCTATGACCTCTAGTCCTAGACTCTCTAACTAGTGGAAACATCCTCTCCACATCCACTCTATCTAGGCCTTTCACTGTTATTATTAGTTCTTTTTCCTTTCAGTTCTATTCCCCAGAACAATATTGGAAATTCGGAAGTTGGGAATCATTTCATCAAATGTTTCATTAATTTGGTGACTCACTTATTTTCTGTTGTTTTATTTTCCACAGATCTTCGTGTCAGGAATCCTTTGAAGATATTCTCATGGATATGGATGAACAGCTCAAAGAATTCTGTGCCAAAAAACAAAAAAATAAGAATAAAAAATTCAAGAAAAGGGTAATAATGCATATTGATGAACAAAGTTAGGACCATCTCTCCAAGAAGCTTGTTCCAGTCAGCAACCATATGACTCTTGGGAACTTGTTTCCTTCATTCGTATTTTCCCTTGAACATCGAGCTGAATTAAGAATGAAGTCTTAGTTTAGTTTAAAGATACAGCACGGAAACAGGACCTTTGGCTCGCCGAGTCCGCACCGACTAGCGATCCCTGCACACTAACACTATCCTACACTAGGCACAATTTTTACATTTACCAAGCTAATTAACCGGCAAACCTGTACGTCTTTGGAGTGTGGGAGGAGATCAAAGTTCTCGGAGAAAACCCACGCAGGTCACGGGGAGAACGTACAAACTCTGTACAGACAGCACCCATAGCTAGGATAGAACCATTGTCTCTGGCGCTGAGAGGCAACAACTCCATCACTGCGCAACTGTGTCGGCCTTTTTCTATGGTCTAATCTTGGAGAGCACAATTAAGGATGGTTGTGAAGGTGTTAGGCAGCAGATATTTACTAGAATAGAATTCTTTTACTAGAATAGTTTGGGGGTGATGGATCGTGGGCACGGGGTTTGACTGGAAAAGCTGGTGATTGAAGGATGATTTCATAAGATGTTTAGCGCATGATGACAACATTACATGGCGTAAATAGAATATGGTTCTTAGAACCAGGGAATCAATGTCGCAGTGGTAGAGTGCTGCCTTACAGCGAATGCAGCGCCAGAGACACAGGTTCCATCCCGACTACGGGTGCTGTCTGTACGGAGTTTGTACGTTCTCCCCACGACCTGCGTGGGTTTTCTCCAAGATCTTCGGTTTCCTCCCACACTCAAAAGACGTACAGGTTTGTATGTAAATTGGCTTGATAAATGTAAAAATTGTCCTTAGTGTGTGGAGAATAGTGTTAAAATATTATAATAATGGCCTAAGGACATGAATAAGTCGTGTTGATGATGGCATATATGTGAGTAAAAATAATGTGACTGTTTGATTTGGAACTTAGTCTGTGGGTTCCTTGGGACTATTCAACAAGGAGTTGAACAACTAAAATAGTTTGCATGGAAATGTGAAAAGAGAAGGAATAGGTCAGATTGGAATGCTCTACAAAAATGACATGGACTTGATTGATTGAATCTGCTTTTATGCTTTAGCATTTTATAATGTTACAGCATCATCTTGGCTTGTTGAGTTATTTCAAGCTCTTATTCCCTGTCATTGAGCAGACTGAATGCGTTCAAGAGGCAACCAGAATTGCCATTGCAGTTAGAATCAAGTTGAGTCAGGAACCAAAACAAATGATCTGGAATTGCTATTGACAGGATGTACTGTTTGCATGTCAATAGCTTTGATATAGCTTTAAGTGCAATATACGTGTGCAAGTGTCCAGCATTGTACATGTTTTTTGCAGGAAAAGAATTCTTCCAATCAATCAGAAGACCCGAAAGAAAGTAGTCTCAATAGGTATGTATCTTTGGACTTAATGTGACTGATGTTGCCTCGTTGAACTGGAAATAGTTTGAGTCTTTCATTTCTCGTGGAAATTGGGTTAATATGTCTTACAAGTAATTCTGTATAATGCGATAGTTGCATTTCAAAGAAACCCCGTGTTATAGAAAATTGTGTTATTAAGACAATTATGTCAGCGTGGGAAAGTGGTTAGAGGTTAGAGTTTTGGAATCTCAGTGGCAAACTTAATTTTCCCACAGGATTTTTCAAAAATAAAGGTCTTTTCAATAACAATAAGTTTATTTTTGTTACATCAAGGTAATAATACTAAAGGCTGTATGTTACATTGTTTACTCGAGTATTGTTTTTTTTCCAAAGTTAATGGGGTGTCTTTACTTACTGGATCCACCGTTCCCACACAACCTCTCAATACTGTTCAAAAACTGACATTTTTTTCTGCTTATCAATTTCTATAGTAACTTTTGGGTGGTTATCTAGTTCCTGATAAAATGGTATTATCATAAATGCAGCCCGCATAATGCAACGTGTGTTCCCTAATTCGTCACTTGTGTTTTCTGCAATTCTTAGCATGGAAACACATATCCTAATAGAATTGCCTGTGCTTGAAAGCTCAGAGGTTATAAGCATCAAAATCAAAAGATAGGGGAAAAGAGAGACTACAGATGCTGGAATCTGGAGCAAAAAATAACTGATGGAAGAACTCGGCAGGTCATGTAACATCTGTGGATGCAAAGGGATAGTCAGCATTTCGAGGTGATTTCACTTTGGAGAGAGAAGGAGAACTTCTTCAAAGTAGGCATACCTTGAAGTGATTTCACTTTGGAGGGAGGAGAACTTCTTCGAAGTAGGCATACCTTGAGGTGATTTCACTTTCGGAGAGTGGGTTTGAAGGAGGGTCGTGACCCGAAACGTCACCCTATACCTTTTCTCCAGAGATGCTGTCTGATCCGCTGAGTTACTCCAGCTTTTTGTGTTGATCTTCAGCATTTCGAGTCCAGACCTTGCATCAGGACATGACAATAAAGAAAGCTACCTGGGATGAGGAACACCTTCGCTAAGATTTGACTGCTTTAAGTGTACTGAATGCAAATTACTGTTTACTTAATCTTTTGTGAACTTAATCTTTTGGGATATAACTCTTGGCACTGTTCCTAGCAAACCAATCCAGACTAAGTTAAACAATGGTCTTCCCCAACACCCAAGAAGTGTGCATGTGCACATGTACTTAAATATTGAGGCTCAGTGCTTAGTTCCCCAAAATAATTAATATTTTCACCTTATTTTCAGCTGATCAAAGCATCTTCTACAATTTCTACTTGTACATAATAATCACAATCACATTTACCACATTACTTATGTTGCCTTATCCCCTTTTCCACCAAAGTAATCTTGATTATGGACAGTCACTGGCTCAGCCACCAACTCTGGAAACAATCTAAAGAAGTTCTATCCTCTTTGTTCAAAATCTCTATCATTCGTTCATCTGCCTCGTTTAAATTTGTAAAACTAAGTTGCTTTTGCCCATAATCCGTGTTTTAATTTAAAAAATCTATATTTGCTTGTCTTAATTAAATCAAACTGGCATTATGTGAGAACTCTGCCAAGCAATTTCTAATACCAATTAATGGTATTAATTTTGGTGTCTGATTAATAACTCTCATTTATCAAGCCCAGTAAATGCCTCTAAGTTACTGTCATCGGAACAGAATTAGGCCATTCAGCCCATCAAATCTACTCCGCCATTCAATCATGGCTGATCTCTCTTTCCCTTTCAACCCCATTCACCTGCCTTCTCCCCATAACCTTTGACACACTTACTAAATCAAGAAACCTGGCAATCTGCTTTTAAAAAGCCCTATAATTTGCCCTGCACAGACGTCTGTGGCAATGAATTCCACAGATTCGCCACCCTCTGACTAAAGAAATTCCTCCTCATCTCCTTTCACTCTGAAGAAGGGTCTTGACCCGAAAGGTCACCCATTCCTTCTCTCCAGAGATGCTGCCTGTCCCACTGAGTTACTCCAGCATTTTGTGACTAGCTGCGATTTAAACCAGCATCTGCAGTTCTTTCTTGCACATTATCTGAATGGTGTCAGATTAGGAGAGAGGGAGGTGCAACGAGACCTAGGTGTGCTTGTACATCAGTCACTGAAAGTAAGCATGCAAGTACAGCAGGCAGTGAAGAAAGCTAATGGCATCTTGGCCTTCATTGCAAGAGGATTTGAGTTTAGGAGGTCCTACTGCAGTTGTACAGGGCCCGGGTGAGACCACACCTGGAGTATTGTGTGCAATTTTGGTCTCCTAATTTGAGGAAGGACATTATTACTATTGAGGGAGTGCAGCACAGGTTCACCAGGTTAATTCCCGGGATGGTGGGACTGACATATCATGTAAGAATGGATCGATTAGGCTTGTATTCACTGGACTTTAGAAGGATGAGATGGGATCTTATAGAAACATGTAAAATTCTTAAGGGATTGGACAGGCTAGATGCAGGAAAAATGTTCCCCATGTTGGGCGAATCCAGAACCAGGGGTCACAGTTTAAGAATCAGGGGTAGGCCATTTAGGACTGAGATGAGGAAAAACATTTTCACCCAGAGAGTTGTGAATCTGTGGAATTCTCTGGCACAGAAGGCAGTGGAGGCCAATTAGGGCTAACAGAATCAAGGGATATGGGGAAAAAGCAGGAACGGGGCACTGATTTTGGATGATCAGCCATCATATTGATTGGCGGTGCTGGCTCAAAGGGCTGAATGGCCTACTCCTGCACCTATTTTTTAAGTTTATACTCTTTAATTAATACTTTTGGTAATCTGATCTGACAATTGTATTTCTTTCGAACAGTAGATCGGATAATGAACTGGAATCAGACATTGATAATCAAGATACAACCGAAAAAATAACAACTGGAGAACTAACGTGCAAACAAACCCCAGAGAGGGGAGATCAGTTTTTGGAAGAGTAAGATAAGAAATGTTTGACCTTTCATAATCTTGTTTTGTTACAGGTGGGAATTATCGTTCAGTGGTGCAATGTAATCCTAAATTTCCATCAGTGAAAGTGAAATATATTTAATAATCTCAGTTATTTTAGGGCCTAGTGATTTCCTCAATTGACATTTTTTCACCTCTGGATGCTTCAGCAGCAAATGAGAAATAAACAGGTCCAAAGAAGCTTCCAGTAGATATCTTTTCACTGAGATCTCCATTCGATCTCCACATAGGTGGTATGGGACAGGGTTGTGAAGGGAAGAGGGAATGGAATGGAATGCTTTATTGTCACGTGTGACAAGGCACAGTGAGATTCTTTGCTTGCATACCCAATATATATAAATAGTGGCCACCTACCTCGCTGACAAAGTTACAAAGGACACCAGCTCCTCCTTTTGTTCTCTTCCTCCCTCCAAACCCTCCCCCCACAGCAGTTCCCCCACGTCGGGTCCTCTTTGTCCTTTGTTCTCCCTCCCTCCCTCCCCATTGTCCATTGTTCTTCCCCCTCCATCATGGCAGCCCCCCGCCCTTCTCATCGACCACGGGTCGACCCACGAGGCTTGCCGCCACTGTAGGGCGCGAGATAATGGAAGAAATGGGGCCGGGGTGGGGAAGGGCACAGGTTATGGAGTGGGGTTGGGGGGGATATTATGTTTACAAATTCATTATTACTCCACTGTCTTCTGTGGCAGAGAATTCCACAAATTCACAACTCCCTGGGTTAAAAAACTTCTTCTCACCTCAATTTTAAATGGCCTCCCCTTTATTCTTAGACTGTGGCCCCTAGTTCTAGACTCCCCGAACGTTGGGAACATTTTTCCTGCATCTAGCTTGTCTAGTCCTTTTATGATTTTATTCGTCTCATCCTTCTAAACTCCAGTGAATATAAGCCCAGTCTTCCCAATCATTCCTCATATGACAGTCCTTCCATCCCAGGGATTAACCTCGTGAACCTACGCTGCACTGCCTCAATAGCAAGGACATCCTTCCTCAAATTCGGAGACCAAACCTGCACACAATGCTCCAGATGTGGTCTCACCAAGGCCCGAAACAACTGCAAATGGACTTCTTTGCTCCTGTACTCAATTCCTCTCGTTATGAAGGCCAACAGGCCATTAGCTTTCTTCATTGCCTGCTGTACTTGCAAGCTTATTTCAGTGACTGGTGTACAAGGACACCAAGATCTCGTTGCACTTCCCCTTTACCTAATCTGACACCATTGAGATAATAATCTGCCTCCTTATTTTTGCAGCCAAAGTGGATAACCTCACATTTATCTACATTATTATACTGTGGATATTTTTCCGTGGATATTTTTAGGGCAGAGATAAATTCTTGATTAGTACATGTGTCCGAGGTTATGGGGAGAAGGCAGGAGAGTGGGGTTAGAAGGGAGAGATAGATCAGACATGATTGAATGGCGGAGTAGACTTGATGGGTCGAATGGCCTAATTCCGCTCATATTACTTATGATCTTATGGTGCTGCCTGACCTACTGAGTTTCTCCAGCTTTTTGTGTCTTATCTTCGGTTTAAACCAGCATCTGCAGTTCCTTCCTGCGCAAAATTATTGATAGTTGGCTTTGGCCAACTATTCAGTACCATCCTCTCTGTAGTTACACTTAATTGCACTTCGCCTCTCCTGAGCACCATTACCGTAACACTTCATTTATCCACTGCATTCCGGCCTTTTTAGCTTTCGCCGTGATCTTTTTAATACTTGGTTAAAGAGTGTGTTCCTCTAATTTGTCTTTCTATGCCTTCACATCCTGCCAACATGATGGTATGTATTTTTGTTGTTTTGTGAGACAACTTTAGCACAGAATCTGCTGCGGTTTTAGTCAAAAAGTACATGTGTATTTTTTGTTGCCCCATCTTCCATGCCATCTTCACCTATGCCTTGCCCATACTGTAGTACTGTTCTATATTGCTATTATGTAGTATGTTTTAGCCGATTACTTTGCATAGGTTTGATGCTTGATGTTTAGTTTAGACATACAGTGCGGAAACAGGCCCTTTGGCTCACCGAAACGGCACCGACCAGCGGTCCCTGCACATTAACACAAGCCCACGCACACCAGGGACATTTAGTACACAAACCCAAGGCAATTAACGCTCAAACCTGCACGTCTGAGGAGTGTGGGAGGAAACCCAAGATCTCGGTGAAAACCCACGCAGGTCACGGGGAGAACGTACAAACTCCGTACAGACAGCACCCGTAGTCGGGATCGAACCTGGGTGTCTGGCGCTGTAAGGCATCAAATCTACCGCCGTGCCGCATGTGACTGTAACATTTTCAATAAACAATAGTTTACCTTTTATTGGTTTAAAGGCCTAATGTGAATATGCAAACAGAACCAGTCAGCTCTGAGGAAGATTGTGGAAATCAGGAAAGCAAGCAAATAGAGAAGAATGATGAACATGCTGAGGATCCTTCTACAAAGTGAGTCAGAATTATGAATTCAGTTTCCATGAAATTCATGATGGTGTTAAGATCGCATGGTCACTGTTAATTAGACTACATGTTTCTTGAGATTGAAACTCCTGTTTTCAGATGTAGTAATCAATACTAACATAGAAAATGTATTAGCAATCTACATCTAATAGAAAATGTATTAGCAATAATGTCTAATTTGCTCCTTTTTTTAATTTAAATGATCGCTGGAAAAGTGTCTGATCATCAGGCTTCAAAAGCTGAGAATCGTGTTTCAGAAGCTGGTTATCATAACGTGTACATTTTGTTGAGGAGAATGACGCTAAATAGAATGTTTTTAGAAATTTAGAATGAGTTGGCTTCATTCCAAGCTGAAAAGTACTTGTTTTTGGCATCTTCCTTCATGGGTCAATCCGCCAACAATCAATCTCATCCTTGCGGCACTTAAAAATATTTACACCCATGTGCTTAGGTTTGCTAGCAATCCCGTTTTTGGTTGCCTGGGAGGATATCTTTCTCAACTGTAAGACATTGATGCTAATTTTCTGTCAAGCCAACAGAGGCTGTGGGAGTGGGGACAAGAATCGTCAGGCAGCAGAATGGGAGCGGCTGTCCTGATGATCACTTCTCCATTTCTATCTTCACTAGCTGAATACTGTTAACTTGGAAGCTGCAGCGGAGGTAACGTTTGAAGTAAGGATCTCCCACTGTGCAACCACCTCTCATATCAGTGTGCCAGGGGTTGGTACCACTACCTGATAACAAATGGCTGGTCACTGGGTGTCCCTTGGTGGGTGTACGGAACAAGCTGCCAAAGGAGGTAGTTGAGGCTTGGACTATCCCAAACATTTAGGAAAAAGTAAGACAGGTACATGGATAGGATAGGTTTGGAAGGATATGGACCAAACGCAGGCAGGTGGGATTAGTGTAGCTGGGACATGTCGGGTGTGGGTAGGTTGGGCCGAAAGGCCTGTTTCCATGCTGTATGACTATAACAACATTCTTGGAATTAATATCTACACCTCACCCACCCTCTCCAGTTTGCACTTTTGGAGACATACACATGTATGTCGATAGGTTTCCAGTTAAGTTCATGTGATAGGAGCAGAATTAGGTCACTCGGCCCATCAAGTCTACTCCGCCATTCAATCATGGCTGATCTATCTCTCCCTCTTAACCCCATTCTACTGCCTTCTCACCATAACTCCTGACACCTGTACTAATCAAGAACCTGTCAATGCCTTAAAAATATCCATTGACTTGGCCTCCACAGCCTTCTGTGGCAATTAATTCCACAAGGGCTACCAGGGTTTAGGGTCATGCCATTAATTGTATATCTTCCCCTTACATTTGACCTCCCAAATGCAATACCTCACACTTGATGGGATTAAGCTCCATCTGCCATTTCACCATCCATTTCTGTAGATGTTCTATATCCCACTGTAGACCTTGACAGAAATTCTCATTCGTCTTGGTGTCGTCTGCAAACTAACCCTTCCATGTTTGCTTCCAAGTCATTTATATATCTCACACAGCAGATAGGCACACAGTTCGTTTCCCTTTCCACTGACTCTCAGGCTGAAGAAGGATCTCGACCCGAAACGTCACCCATTCCTTCTCTCCCGAGATGCTGCCTGTCCCGCTGAGTTACTCCAGCATTAATTGGCTATCTTCAGTTTAAACCAGAATCTGCAGTTCCTTCACGCACAGCAGAAGTCCCTGCAAGATCCTTGTGGAACTCCACTGATCACAGACATCCAGGCTGAATAATATCCTTCCACCACAATCCTGTCTGCTATCAGTAAGACAGATCTGAATCCATACAACTAAATCAGCGTTAATCCTATAGATTTTAATCATCTGGATCAGCTCCATGGGGAACTTTGCAAATGCTGAACTAAAATCCATGTAGACAACATCCACTGACCGACTCTCATCAATCACCTTTGTCACCTCCTCAAAAAACCCGATCAAGTTAGTAAGACCCAGGGAAGAAATGGCTCCAACTGCTCAGTTAAACAAGAGGGAAAGGTTGGTCCAATCAGATTAACATGTGAAAAGTTGGTTGTTTGGGGGAAATAAAATGTTTTCTATTTTCAGATTAGCCTGGACTGTTGCCTTAATGTTTAATGGCTAGACCAGAAATGGGAAATTGATAAAAATCGTTGTTACATTGTCCTTTTCTCTTTTGCTTCTTTAAGTTAGATAGAGCTCTAGGGGCTGGTGGAATCATGGGATATGGGGAGAAGGCAGGCACGGGTTACTGATTGTGGATGATCAGCCATGATCACAATGAATGGCGGTGCTGGCTCGAAGGGCCAAATGGCCTGCTCCTGCACCTTTTTTCTATGTTTCTAATATAATTTTGTAGTGGTGATGGTTAGAGGGGACAGTTTGCCCCTTTGAGCCTGTGCTGCTGCTGGGATTAAACATAGAAACATAGAAAATAGGTGCAGGAGAAGGCCATTCAGCCCTTCGAGCCAGCACCGCCATTCATCGTGATCATGGCTGATCGTCCCCAATCAATACCCCGTGCCTGCCTTCTCCCCATATCCCTTGATTCCACTAGCCCCTAGAGCTCTATCTAACTCTCTCTTAAATCCATCCAGTGATTTGGCCTCCACTGCCCTCTATGGCAGAGAATTCCACAAATTCACAACTCTCTGGGTGAAAAGGTTTTTTCTCACCTCAGTTTTAAATGGCCTCCCCTTTATTCTAAGACTGTGGCCCCTGGTTCTGGACTTGCCCAACATTGGGAACATTTTTCCTGCATCTAGCTTGTCCAGTCCTTTTATAATTTTATATGTTTCTATAAGATCCCCTCTCATCCGCCTAAACTCCAGTGAATACAAGTCTAGACTTTTCAATCTTTCCTCATATGTCAGTCCCGCCATCCCAGGGATCAATCTCGTGAACCTACGCTGCACTGCCTCAATTACAAGGATGTCCTTCCTCAAATTAGGAGACCAAAACTGTACACAATACTCCAGATGTGGTCTCACCAGGGCCCTATACAACTGCAGAAGAACCTTTTTACTCCTACACTGAAATCCTCTTGTTATGAAGGCCAACATTCCATTAGCTTTCTTCACTGCCTGCTGTACCTGCACGCCAACTTTCAGTGACTAGTGTACAAGGACACCCATGTCTCGCTGCACTTCCCCCTTGCCTAACTTGACACCATTGAGATAATAATCTGCCTCCTTGATTCTGCCGCCAAAGTGGATAACCCTCACATTTATCTATATTATACTGCATCTGCCACGCATCTGCCCATTCACTCAACCTGTCCAGGTCACCCTGCAACCTCCTAACATCCTCTTCACAGTTTACACTGCCACCCGGCTTTGTGTCATCCACAAACTTGCTAGTGTTGCTTCTAATTCCCTCTTTCAAATCATTAATATATATGGTAAACAGTTGCAGCCCCAACACCGAGCCTTGCGGCACTCCACTCGCCACTGCCTGCCATTCTGAAAAGGACCCGTTTAATCCTACTCTTTGCTTCCTGTCTGACAACCAATTTTCTATCCATGTCAACACCCTACCCCCAATACCATGTGCTCTAATTTTAGTCACCAATCTCCCGTGCGGGACCTTATCAAAGGCTTTCTGAAAGTCTAGATACACTACATCCACTGGCTCCCCTTCATCCATTTTACTTGTCACGTTCTCAAAAAATTCCAGAAGATTAGTCAAGCATGATTTCCCTTTCATAAATCTATGCTGACTTGGACCAATCCTTTTACCACTATCCAAATGCACCGTTATTACCTCTTTAATAATTGGCTCCAGCATCTTTCCCACCACCGAAGTCAGGCTAATTGGTCTGTAATTCCCCGTTTTCTCTCTCGCTCCTTTCTTGAAAAGTGGGATAACTAAAAGTGGATTAGTAGGGGAAAAAAACTGCAGATGCTGATTTAAATCGAAGGTAGACACAAAATGCTGGAGTAACTCAGCGGGTGAGGCAGCATCTGTGGAGAACATGGATAGGTGACATTTCACAGAGTGCTGGAGTAACTCAGCTGGTCAGGCAGGATCCCTGGAGAGAAGGAATGGGTGACGTTTTGGGTCAAGACCCTTCTTCAGACTAACCCGCTGAGTTACTCGAGCATTTTGTGTCTACCTGCTGCTGGGATTGTTTGATGGAAGCTCGGGATTACTACAGCAGTAGCCTCAATAACCTGCATCACAAGCCACACCAATAATCCCCATCCCCAATCTCCCCCTTGTTGTTTGGATGAAATATTAGCAGCATCCCTGTACCACAATAATCTAAATGTGTTGGCATTGCTCAGGGTTTGGACTGACTGGAGGACTGTACTGATCAGCAAGGTGATCTCAGGCTTGCATTCTTCTGGAACTATAGCTCTGAATTAGGCAGGATGCGAGTGTTCAGCATTTGTTTGAGTGAATTAATCGTCTGTAGTTTCCTTTATTTAGTCGATACTGGCAGCATAGATGGTGTGAGGAGGTATTGAAGGGGGTGGTACTGGGATGCCAGAACTACTGTTGAGTCGTCCCGAGGTGTCATGGGTCTAACTCAATGAAACACCAATGAAGGGAGGCACCCACTTGATAACTCCTATGATATACTGGCAGCTACATGATTAGTTTTTATGTTTTTGTTAACATGTAGAGAGAGAGAGAGATTTTCAAGAGAGAGTTAGATTTAGCTCTTCGGGCTAAAGGTGTCAAGGAATATGGGGAAAAAGCAGGAACGGGGTACTGATTGTGGATGATCAGCCATGGCGGTGTTGGCTCGAAGGGCCGAATGGTCTACTTCTGCACGTATTTTTCTATGTTTCTAGATAGCTTACTATTGCATATGGAGTTAGTTATTATCCTATAGCATAAGTGTGTAAAAGCAGTTTAGATAATACAGTCAGAGAGTTATACAGCGTGGGAACAGGCCCTTCAGCCCAACTCGCCCACACCGGCCAACAATGTCCCAGCTATGCTAGTCCCACTTGCCTTCGCTTTTAATAGTATTGAAATACTATAGTTGTATAATACATTAGTGAGGGGTAACTTTTAATAGTATTGAAATAGTATAGTTATATAAAACATTTTTCACACAGGGCCGAATGGCCTCCTGCACCTATTTTCTATGTTTCTATGCTGCAAAGTAAAGTTGTGAAAGGTGAGGTTAGCACTGATTTTGCTCTTACTTTTTTATTTTTACAAAACTGCTTCTGTCAAAGGAATAGTTTCCAAGAATGAAGAGATCAGAAAAATGTTATCTGATTAACTACGATCTGAAAATATCATGTCGTAGTCGTAGAGAAATCTTATTTTTGTCCATATTTTTGTCCATCCCCTCCAGCTTTGTCAAGGCCTGCCTTCCTGCTCTCTCTCCACTTATCACTGCAACAATAAACTCCTCCCTGTCCACTGGCATCGTCCCGCCATCCCTCAAAATCGCTGCTGTCACCCCCATTCTGAAAAAACCTGGTCTAAACCCTGACACCCCAAACAACTTCAGACCAATCTCCAACCTACCCTTTCTGTCCAAAGTTTTGGAACGTGCTGTAGCTTCCCAACTAAAATACCACCTCTCTACCAATAACCTGTATGAAACTTTCCAATCCGGATTCCGCTCAAACCACTGTACTGAAACTGCGCTCCTCAAAATCACAAACGACATTCTCCTCTCCTCCGACGCTGGCAACCTCAACATCCTCATCCTACTTGACCTCAGCGCCGCCTTTGACACCATAAATCACTCCATTCTCCTCACCCGACTTGAAACCTCCCTTAACATCACCGGCACAGCCCTATCCTGGTTTAAATCTTACCTCTCTGACAGACACCAGTTCATCTCCATTAACAACTGTAAATCCCCCACCGCTCCCCTCCCCCAAGGTGTCCCCCAAGGCTCAGTCCTTGGCCCCCTCCTCTTCATCCTCTACCTGTTCCCCCTTGGTCAATTAATCCGCCGTCATGGTCTCAACTTCCACTGCTTCGCCGATGATATCCAGCTCCTCATCTCCACCAAGTCAATCTCCTCCACCACACACTCTACACTGACAAACTGCATTACTGAAATAAAATCTTGGCTTCAATCAAACTTCCTCAAACTCAATTGCAACAAATCTGAAATCATCATCATTGGTCCAAAAATGCTCACCAAATCCACCCAAAACTTCATCCTCAACATTGATGGTCTCCCAGTATCCACCTCACCTCACATCCGGAATCTTGGAATCATCCTTGATCAAACCCTCTCCTTCGACAAACACATCAAACACATCACAAAGACAGCCTTCTTCCACCTCAAAAACATTGCCCGTCTCCGTCCATCCCTCTCCTCCACAGCTGCAGAAACCCTCATCCACGCCTTCATCACCTCCCGTCTGGACTACTGCAACAGCCTCCTCTATGGCGCACCCTCAAAAATCATCAATAAACTTCAATACATTCAAAACTCCGCTGCCCGTCTACTCACACACACCTCGATCCGTGACCATATCACCCCCGTCCTTTATAAACTCCACTGGCTCCCCATCCCCCAGAGAATCCAGTACAAAATCCTCCTCATAACCTACAAAGCCCTCCATAACCTGGCCCCATCCTACCTGACCGACCTCCTCCACAGGCACACTCCCACCTGCACCCTCCGCTCTGCCGCTGCCAATCTCCTATCCCCCCACATCCGGACTAAACTCAGATCCTGGGGGGACAGGGCTTTCTCCATCGCTGCTCCCACCCTATGGAACTCACTACCCCAAACCGTTAGAGACTCCCCCACACTCACCACATTCAAAACATCGCTGAAGTCTCACCTGTTCAGTACTGCCTTCAACCACTGAAGGTCACCTCACCTACTGTCTCCTTTCTCTGTTCATTTATTTATTTACTTATTTATCTATTTATTAATTTCCCTATGTTCTCAAAATCTCTGTAAAGCGTCTTTGAGTATATGAAAAGCGCTATATAAATAAAATGTATTATTATTATTATTATATAATTTGCAGGCTGGTTGAGGAACAAGATGCAGATGAAGACAGATCTCCTGTTGAATGTGCTAACAAAAGGGCTCTCTGTGATGTCAACGCTAACCAGTAAGTGACATTGTTAAGTGACTACATGGTTAACCATCTGGTCTAACAAAGCCATTCAATTAGTTTAGTTTATAGAAACAGCATGGAGACAGGCTCTTCGGCCCACCGAGCCTGCGCCTACCAGCGATCCCTGCACATTAACACCTCTACACACACTAGGGTCAATTTAAACCAAGCCAACCTATCTAAACTAAATCAAATCAAATAGCTTTTATTGTCATTTAAAATGAATTGAACGAAATTGTCGTTACCATGCAGTCACAAACAATAAAGAGCACAAGACACACAACCACACAAGTTTAACACAGACAACCATCACAGTGATTCCTCCAGGTACACCCTCACTGTGATGGAAGGCAAAGAAAAGTCTTATCGCCTCCTCCGTTCCTCTCCCGCGGTCAGGCAGTCAAACTGCTGCCTCGAGGCGATCGAGGCTCACGTCTCCCGAAGCCCCCACCGGGCGATGGAAGGTCCCAGGCCGGGCCGAGCAGGCTGATGAAGGTCCTGAGCCCCCACCGGGCGATGGAAGGTCCCAGTCCGGGCCGAGCAGGCCGATGAAGGTCCTGAGCCCCCACCGGGCGATGGAAGGTCCCAGGCCGGGCCGAGCAGGCCGATGAAGGTCCTGAGCCCCCACCGGGCGATGGAAGGTGCCGCGGCCGAGCCAGCCACGCAGGGGGATGAAGGTCCTGCGAACGGGTCAATCAAGCCTTACAATTCGGGGCAGTCGAAGCTGCTACGGCTGGAGCTCCCGAAATCCGGTCGCCAGCCAGGGACCTGCGAACTCCCGATGTTGCGGTCCACAGGGCCTGCGGCCGAAGCCTCCGAGATGGTGAGTCCAGGCCCTGCGACCGGAGTCTTCAAGGTCGATCCCAGCTGGAGGCCGCCAACTCCACAGTGTTAGGCCGTGGTGCGAACGGAGATACGACACGGAAAAAGGTCGCATCTCCGTTGAGGAGGAGATTTAAAACAAAAGGGTTCCCACCACCTCCCACATATACACGGTTAAAAATATGTCATTACATACATTTAAACGCTAACAATACGCAAAGAAAGAAAAAGACAGACAGACTGCCGGTGCACGTCCGGTCTTATATCTACGAACCTGTATGCCTTTGGAGTGTGGGAGGAAACCAAAGATTTCGGAGAATACCCACGGGGAGAACGTACAAACTCCGTACAGGCAGCACCCGTAGTCAGGATTGAACCCGGGTCTCCGGCGCTGCAAGCATTGAAAGGCAGCAACTCTATTGTTGCGCCTGATTATCAGCTGTTGCTGCCTTCTAATGTCTGTCTCTTCAGAGCAGTGTCTGGGTGTACAAAAATGGTTCTAGTGTTATATGTACACATCGGATGCATGATGAATTAAAACCAAATTTGTTTAACTTTGCTGCTAATGCACAATCATATTGAGCCCAGTCATTCCCATTTATCAAAAATAAAATATATTTCCACATAGTATAGAAATATCACGCAGCACGTAAAAATCATTATTTTTTTGATAAGCTTGGACTTTCTTATGAGGTCCTGGAGAAACTTGGCTCTAATCAAAGAATGAGTAGTTTCATTACTCTTTAATCTTGTATCTCCTAACCAATTACAGATCAATGGAAGAAAGCCAATGGAATGTTGGCCTTCATAACAAGAGGAGTTGAGTATAGGAGCAAAGAGGTCCTTCTGCAGTTGTACAGGGCCCTAGTGAGACCGCACCTGGAGTACTGTGTGCAGTTTTGGTCTCCAAATTTGAGGAAGGATATTCTTGCTATTGAGGGCGTGCAGCGTAGGTTTACTAGGTTAATTCCCGGAATGGCGGGACTGTCATATGTTGAAAGACTGGAGCGACTAGGTTTGTATACACTGGAATTTAGAAGGATGAGAGGGGATCTTATCGAAACATATAAGATTATTAAGGGGTTGGACATGTTAGAGGCAGGAAACATGTTCCCAATGTTGGGGGAGTCCAGAACCAGGGGCCACAGTTTAAGAATAAGGGGTAGGCCATTTAGAACAGAGATGAGGAAAAACTTTTTTAGTCAGAGAGTTGTGAATCGTGGAATTCTCTGCCTCAGAGGGCAGTGCAGGCCAATTCTCTGAATACATTCAAGAGAGAGCTAGATAGAGCTCTTAAGGATAGCGGAGTCAGGGGGTATGGGGAGAAAGCAGGAACGGGGTACTGATTGAGAATGATCAGCCATGATCACATTGAATGGCGGTGCTGGCTCGAAGGGCTGAATGGCCTACTCCTGCACCTATTGTCTATTGTCTATAATGTCACAAGATTCCCTATGTAGGAAAAAAAACTGCAGATGCTGGTTTAAATCGAAGGTAGACACAAAATGCTGGAATAACTCAGCGGGTCAGGCAGCATCTCGGGAGAGAAGGAATGGGTGACTTTTCTAGTCTGAAGATGGGTCTCGACCCAAAACGTCACCCATTCCTTCTCTCCCGAGATGCTGCCTGACCCGCTGAGTTACTCCAGCATTTTGTGTTCACAAGATTCCCGTGTTGTGAATTTCAATTTCACATCTATCTTTTGGGTTCTTCTGGAAGTTTGTTTAATCATCCTGGAGATTTAGCTGTGCATATCTGGATGGTTTACAATCCTAATCTTCCATCACTTCATGTGTACTGGTCAATACCATCTACTTCATTTTAAATGTTTTATTCTTGCTCTGAAGACCCTGTGTAGTTTTGCCCATCATTGTCTTTGTAATCATCCTCAACTTCTTACCAACCAAAGACTTTAGATTCTTCCAACCCTTGCCTCCTACAAACTTTAGAACATAACGTAGTAGCTGTGTTCGTTGATGGGAAATGAAGTGACTTGGACAAATAAGCCATGATCAAGAGTTTAGATGTCACTATAGCAGGTATTAAATCTGAATCCCGTCAATGGATAACTCTCTATTCCAGATTTATGAAAAGTTCATGAAGGCAAGTGCTGAAAATGTTTGTGATTTAATCATTGCTGCTTTGTGATGTTGGATGTTGTCACACTTGTGACGATGTGAATTCCGTTTCCATTGGCAGTTTGTTGATAATGTTCCAGAGCCAGAGACTTCCCTTGTTTGAACCACTGCTAAATGAAAGATTCTTCAGTCCCAGCAGCTAATCTATCCAAATGTGGAGGTGCGTCTTTGTTAGCAACAGTGCTTACAATGGTTCATTTGTCATAAGATCATATGTGATAGGAGCTGAATTAGGCCTTTCGACCCATCTAGTCTACTCCGCCATTCAATCATGGCTGATCTATCTCTCCCTCCTAACCCCATTCTCTTGCCTTCTCCCCATACCCACTGACTTGGCCTCCACAGTCATCTGTGGCAAAGAAATCCACAGATTCACCACCCTCTGACTAAAAAAAATCCTCCTCATCTTCCTACAGGAACGTCCTTTAATTCTGAGGCTATAATAATAATAATAATAATGCATTACATTTATATAGCGCTTTTCAAACACTCAAAGACGCTTTACAGGGATTACTAGATCATAGAGAAGAAAATAAATAGATAAATAAGTAAACGAACAGAAAAAGGAGACAGAAAGTGAGGTGACCTTCAGTGGTTGAAGGCAGTGCTGAACAGGTGAGACTTCAGTGATGTTTTGAATGTGGTGAGTGAGGAGGAGTCTCTGACGGTTTGGGGTAGTGAGTTCCATAAGGTGGGAGCAGCGATGGAGAAAGCCCTGTCCCCCCAGGATCTGAGTTTGGTCCGGATGGGGGGGACAGGAGGTTGGCAGCAGCAGAGCGGAGGGTACGGGTGGGAGTGTGTCTGTGGAGGAGGTCAGTCAGGTAGGATGGGGCCAGGTTATGGAGGGCTTTGTAGGTCATGAGGAGGATTTTGTACTGGATTCTCTGGGGGATGGGGAGCCAGTGGAGCTTGTAAAGGACGGGGGTGATATGGTCACGGATCGGGGAGTGGGTGAGTAGACTGGCAGCGGAGTTTTGAATGTATTGGAGTTTACTGATGATTTTTGAGGGTGAGCCATAGAGGAGGCTGTTGCAGTAGTCCAGACGGGAGGTGATGAAGGCGTGGATGAGGGTTTCTGCAGCTGTGGAGGAGAGGGATGGACGGAGACGGGCGATGTTTTTGAGGTGGAAGAAGGCTGTCTTGGTGATGTGTTTGTCGAAGGAGAGGGTTTGATCAAAGATGATTCCAAGATTCCGGATGTGAGGGGAGGTGGATACTGGGAGACCATCAATATTGAGGTGGATTTGGTGAGCGTTTTTGGACCAATGATGATGATGATTTTGGATTTGTTATGACCTCTAGTCCTAGATTCTCTCACTAGTGGAAACATCCTCTCCACATCCACTCTATCCAGGTCTTTCACTATTCTGTACATTTCTATCATTCATTTGTGATCTTGGGTTAGTCTAAATTAGTCTAAATTGTGTAGAGATTAATGTGGTGGAGAGTTCATAGCCTGTTTTATGTAGAGAAAACAATAAAGGATTATGGAATATTGTACTGATCATAGTCTATCCAATAGGCAGTGATTATATATTAATATTCTCTTATATCACAGTGTTAAACGTAAGCTTTTCCAAGATTTTGAGGATGTGCCCACCAGTCTGGGTGGCCGTCGAAGCTTGGTGAAAGAAATGTTGCTTTCCTCTTTTGTCAACCTTCAATACAATGTCAATTTAACACCTTGATGGGAGCAGCAGTGATGGGCTGCAATCACCTCGCCATTGAGGTGGCTCGTATATTGCATCTCAAAATTAAGCCTTTCCAATTAAATATCATTGGATTGTGATCGCAGCAGATCAAAGTTATATTATCACCCAGAAATCTACTCGCAAACCTTCCGCTTCTTTTAATCGGCAATTATCTGTTCTGTCAAAGGTGATACATTTTGTTTTGCAAAATAAATCATTAATAATATTCTATTATGGTTTTCTCTCACGGCCCTCCCACTGCAACAAATTTGCACTTTGCTGTATTTATTAATCCTGCTTCTTGCTGAAGGCTGAAAGGACTTTTCTTTTTTTTTTTTTTTGATAAATATTTTTATTAAGCATAAGTACATATTAATAAATTATTATATCTTATACATTTCTATACTTTTTTTTTTTTTTCAAAGAGGGAAAGATAGAGAAAAATAAAATAAAAATAAGAAGTCCAAATTGGAGAAATGAATGGAGTATTAAAAAAGTTATCCATCATTGGAGATATATCGATGATTTACAATTCATAATTCTTCCTCCATTCCATTATTCAGGCCGCGGTCAGGTCCTCGCACCAAGCCATTTTGACCCTTTAAATATACGATAAATGGAGACCATATTCCTCTGAAAAGAATCAACCTGTCCATGAGTACAAGTCTCAATCTTTCCAGATGGAGTGTCTCCGACATTCCTGTAATCCACATTTTAATTGTGGGGGATGTAGGACCTTTCCAAAATTTCAGTATTAATTTTTTCCCAATTATTAAGCTATAATCAATAAAAATTCTTTGATTCGTTGTTGTAAATTGATCTGTTTCTAATATTCCCAGTATTATTAAATTTGAGTCAGGGGTCAGCTTCATATTAATCACATTCGAAATTATTTTGAATATTTCTGTCCAGAATTTAGTGATTTTTTCACAGTTTGTAAATATATGCGTTAAATTAGCTTCCAATTGCTGACATTTATCACAAATGGCAGATATATTTGGAAAAATACTATGTAATTTAGTTTTTGAATAATGTAGTCTATGTAATATTTTAAATTGTATAAGAGAGTGTCTAGCATTTAGCGAACAGTGATGTATGTGTTGTAAACTTTCATCCCATATCTCAGGTCTAATAATTTGACCTAATTCATTTTCCCATGACTGTCTATATATTTCTGTCGTTGGAGCGTCGTTTTCCAGTAAAATATTATAAATATATGATATCAATTTTTCTGTATTTGGGTGTTTATTTAGACATTCATCTAAAATCTCTGTCTTTCTATTTCTAATTTCATATGTGTTTGCTTTTACATAATCTCTAATTTGTAAATATCTAAAGTAATCTTTTGAATGTAATCCATAAATTTGTTGTAATTCTTGAAATGAAAGGAAAAAATTTTCCCTATAGAGATCTCCCATCTTATTTATTCCACAGTTTTTCCATTGTAAAAAACCTTTATCTATCATTGAAGGTTTAAATGTGATATTATTTACAATAGTAAGAGCTAGTGGTATACATTCCAATTTTAATGTTTTCTTTATTTGTTTCCAAATACGTATTCCACTATCTATTATAAGATTTTCACTATAGGTTTTCTTACTTATTTTATTATTGGCGAATAAAATCGAACTAATTTCAAAGGGCAAACAATCTTCTTTTTCCATTTTTAACCAGGTTGGTTGTTTATCTGTCTCTACTAACCAGAAGTTAATATTTTTAATATTGACTGCCCAATAATAAAACATAAAGTTTGGTAAAGCTAGACCTCCATTTATTTTTGCTTTACATAAGTGTTCTTTTTTTATTCTATGGCTCTTATAATCCCAGATAAAGTTAGTGACTATGGAATCAATCTTTTTAAAAAAAATTTTAGGAAGATATATCGGAATCATTTGGAAAAGATATAATAATTGTGGGAGAAAAATCATTTTTATTGCATTAATTCTACCTATCATTGAGATTGGTAATGTTTTCCAATATAAAATATTTTTATTTAATTTGTTCAATAAGAGCGGAAAATTAGATTTAAATAAAGAATCAAATCTTTTTGTTACATAAATTCCAAGATATTTTATTTTTTCGTTTGCTATCTTAAAAGGAAATTGTTGTAATATATGTAGATTTTTTACCCTTATCGGCATAAGTTCACTTTTATTCCAATTAATACTATATCCTGAATATGATCCAAATTCAATTATTAATTTTAGTAAATTTGGAATGCTAATTTCCGGGTTTGTGATATAAAGTAATACATCATCCGCATATAAAGAAATTTTATTTTCAGTATTTATGGTGTCATATCCATATATTTCAGGATGTATTCTCACCCGTTGAGCTAAAGGTTCTAATGCAAGTGCAAACAATAGTGGGGATAAAGGACAACCCTGTCTGCAGCCTCGAAATAGATTAAATTTATTTGATAGTATTTGATTTGTTATTATTCTAGCTGTTGGATTGGTATATAATAATTTAACCCAAGTGATAAACTTCTCTCCCAAATTAAAAAATTCCATAACCGAAAACAAATAAGACCATTCCACTTGGTCAAAGGCTTTCTCCGCATCTAACGAAATAATTACTAAGTCTTTATTAATACCTCTTTTCGAATATATAATATTATATAATCGTCTGAGGTTATATGAGGAATAACGTTTTGGTATAAATCCTGTTTGATCGGGATGAATTAGTTTATTAATAACTATACTTAATCTTTGTGCTAATATTTTCGTTAGTATCTTTTGATCAGTATTTAAAAGCGCTATAGCTCTATATGATCCTGGGTCCTCCAGATCCTTGTCTATTTTAGGTATAAGTGTTATAATAGATTCATTTAACGTTTCTGGTAGTTTCCGACAAGTATAGATATTATCATAAAGTATCTTCAGACGTGTTGTGATCAGATCATAAAATGTTTTATAAAATTCCGAACCGATCCCATCTGGTCCCGGTGTTTTACCATTTTTTAATGATCTGATAGATTCTTCAACTTCTTTTACTGAAATTTCCGCATTTAGTGATTCTCTATTTTGTAAATCCAACCCCTTCAGATTACATTTTTTTTAAAATGCTTCCATTCCTATCCTATTTTCTGTCGTTTTAGCTGAATATAGCTTTTTATAATATTGCAGAAATCTTTCATTAATATCCTTAGGTTGTACTAAAGGTTCGCCAGTATGTGATTTAATCCTATGGATTATTTTTTCTCCTTCCATCTTTCTAAATTGACGAGCCAATAATTTATGAGGTTTATCTCCAAATTCAAATTGTAATTGTTTGGTATATTGGTAGTGTTTTACGACTTGATCTGAGTATATTTTATTTAATTTATATTTCAGTGCAGCGATTTTATTATGTATTATTATAGATGGATTAGCAGCGTTCTCTGTATCTAATTGTTTAATCTCCTTTTCTAATTCCTGTTGTTCCATCCGATTCTTTTTATTATAGAATGCTTGAGAAGATATCATAATTCCACGGACATATGCTTTAAAGGTTTCCCATAGTAGGGCAGAAGATATTTCCGGTTTATCATTTATTTCGAAAAAAATCTTAATCTGTTCTATAATATATTCCTGAGTTGTTTTATTTTTTAATATTTGTGGGTTAAATCTCCATTGCCCCCGTTTTTCCATTTTACCATTTATTTTAATCATAAATGTTAAAGGTGCATGATCTGAGATTATAATATTATGGTATTTTGAATTATAAGTGAGTGAGATAAGTTTAGCGTCGACCAAAAAATAATCTATTCTTGAATAGGTTTTATGTACAGGTGAATAAAATGAGTATTCTCGTCCAGTTGGGTTTTCCACTCTCCAAACATCTTTAATATTACTAGTATCCATATATGCATTTAATAGGTCACTGGAATGTGATTTGGTTTTCCTTTGTCTTGTTGATCTGTCTAAATATGAATCTAAAGTACAATTTAAATCTCCTCCAATTACTAAATTATGTTGTGCTATTTCCGGAATGCAGTTAAATATTTTCTTGAAGAACAGTGGACTATCAAAGTTTGGTCCATATACATTGACTTTTCACTGGGTCATTGAAATATACTGATCATTTTGCCACTTGATAAATGTCCACTTCCTTTTACTGCCTTGCCAAGTTGAGGCCAAAATGCTGTGAACTTTCTGCTCTTGGAGCTACTGAGTCTTGATCAACTACCTGAAAAGTAGAACTCGCTATACTTACATTCAGTTCAGTTTATTGTCACGTGTACCGAGGCACAGTGAAAAGCTTTTTGTTGCGTGCTAACCAGTCAGCAGAAAGACAATCAAGGTTACAATCAAGTCATTCACGGTGAACAAATACTTGATAAGGTAATAACGTTTAGTGCAAGGTAAAGCCAACATAGTCTGATTAAGGACAGTCTGAGGGTCACCAATAAGGTGGATACTAGTTCAGCACTGCTCTACGGTTGTGGTAGAATGTTTCAGTTGCCTGATAACAGCAGCAAAGAAACTGTCCCTTAATCTGGAGGTGTGCGTTTTTACACTTAGACAATAGACAATAGGTGCAGGAGGAGGCTTTCGGCCCTTCGAGCCAGCACCGCCATTCAATGTGATCATGGCTTCTGTATCTCTTGCCCGATGGGAGAGGGGAGAAGAGGGGATTGGTCAGGGTGCATTCTTTATCAAATGTCAGTAACAATGTATTCGGTTAGGGCGGCACGGTGGCACAGCGGTAGAGTTGCTGCCTTACAGCGAATGCAGTGCCGGAGACTCAGGTTCGATCCTGACTACGGGCGCCGTCTGTACGGAGTTTGTACGTTCTCCCCGTGACCTGCGTGGGTTTTCTCCGAGATCTTCGGTTTCCTCCCACACTCCAAAGACGTACAGGTATGTAGGTTAACTGGCTGGACAAATGTAAAAATTGTCCCTAGTGGGTGTAGGATAGTGTTAGTGTGCGGGGATCGCTGGGCGGCGCGGACTCGGTGGGCCAAAGGGCCTGTTTCTGCACTGTATCTCTAAATCTAAAAAAATCTTTAAAAAAATTCCTTCAATGTGGTTCCGTATTATTTAAATTTTACAACTTAATATTTTTTTCTGTATTTTTAGACCAAAGAATAAAGCCAAGAGGATAACAATTGAGAAAGTTGAGGAGGAAGATGAAATTCCTCAGGTATATATTTATTATTTATATTTGTTACTTTTCATCCTATTATAATTCATGAATTCACCAATTTTTACAATAGACCCTTTCTGGTGCCCTTACAATTTGAATGAGACGAGGGTGTCACCAGCAACAGAGGCTGCATTCTACGGGCAGCTAAATTATTGGTGCAACAAAACATCACCTCAAAGTGCCGCAGTCCTGCTATGCTCATTCGTAAATGATCATGATGTCATAAGTGATAGGAGCAGAACTAGGCCATTCGGCCCATCAAGTCTACACTGCCATTCAATCATGGCTGATCCATCTCCTAATCCCATTCTCCTGCCTTCTTCCCATAACCCCTGACACCTATACTAATCAAAAATCTATTTATCTCTGCCTTAAATCTATCCACTGACTTGTGGCCTCCACAGCCTTCTGTGGCAAAGAATTCCACAGATTCACCACCCTCTGACTAAAGAAATTCCTCCTCATCTCTTTCTTAAAAGAATGTCCTTTAATTCTGAGGTTATGACCTCTAGTCCCAGGCTCTCCAATTAGTGGAAACATCCTCTCCACATCCACTCTATCCAGGCCTTCCACTATTCTGTACGTTTCAATGAGGTCCTCTCTCATCCTTCTAAACTCCAGCGGGTACAGGCCCAGTGCTGACAAACGCTCATCATATGTTGGTGGAGTCTTTAACAACTAACAAAGGAGATGGTTCCAAGAATATCTCCACCTTTAACAGCAATGTCTCATGAGAGTGCCAAAGATGACGCAGTCATTTCAAACTATATTCAGTCAGGCAGGCAGATGATTCATTTCTGTGGCCCCCTTGATGTCTCTGCCAGCACACAAGCTATCATCGGCTAATTCATAGTAAGAGAGGACAGAAACAGGCCCTTCGGCCCAACTCATCCATGCCCAACAAGATGCCCCATCTTAGCTAGTCCCACTTGCCTGTGTTTGCCCCATATTGCTCTTAAATCTTTCCTATCTCTACTTGCCCAAATGTCTTTTAAATGTTAGTGTACCTACCACAACTACTTCCTCGGGCAGCTCGTTCCATACACCCACCAGCTCCTGGGCTAAGCGTCAAGAGTCTTTTATTGTCATATGTCCCAGACAGAACAATGAAATTCTTGGAAAAAGTTACCCCTTGGGATGCTAGTAAATCTTCCCTGCCTTACCTTAAACCTATACGCACCAGCTCTTCCCTGCCTTACCTTAAACCTATACGCACCAGCTCTTCCCTGCCTTACCTTAAACCTATACGCACCAGCTCTTGATTTTCCTGCCCTGGAAAAGGGCTCTGTATTCACCCTATCCCTTTCATGATTTTATACCAGCTCATTCCATGAGTAAGACCTTTTGTGTGGGAAAATCTGCCCTTCACATTCCTATTAATTCATCATCCTCTTAACCAGAATATTATTTCAAAATGAGTTAATAAATAACTGGAGATCAGGTTGACACATTCTTTACTACTTCTTCCTAAGCGACCAAAAAATATGCACTGTATTTAAAAAATCAATAATATCAGTAGAATTGAGTGCATAAATTCATTAGCCATAGGGACAGTATTAGTCCATTCGGCCCATCATGTCTTGTCCACCATTCATTCATGGCTGATCTATTCCTCCCTCTCAACCCCATTCTCCTGACTTCTCCCTGTAACCTTTGACAACCGCACAAATCAAGAACATATCAATCTCCGCTGTAAAAATACCCAATAACGGCCTCCACAGCCATTTGTGGCAATGAATTCCACAGATTCACCACCCTCTTATAAAAAACCTCCTAATTTCCTTTCTAAAGGAATGTCCTTTAATTCTGAGGCCGTGCCCTCTGGTCCTAGACTCTCCCACTAGTGGAAACATCCTCTCCACGTCCACTCTATCCAGGTCTTTCACTGTTCTGTATGTTTCAATGAGGTCATCTGTCATCATACTAAACTCCAGCGAGTGCAGGCCTAGAAATGTTCATCATACGCGCATCAAACGCTCACAATTAACCTTGTTTCAACCCTGCTGTACTAGATAAAACTTGTTTCGACATACTGTTTTTTTGTATAACAGACGTCGTATGCACACAAAGGGCAAGAAAAAAGATCTGTGAAGCAAAGCAAGGATGTGAAAAATAGAGGCAAAGCAAAGGGAAAAAAAGGGGGAAAAGCTAAGCGCCTATTAAAAGAGGAAGAGATTAACAAAGAGGAAGAGAAATGGAAATGGTATGTTTAAAAGCTTTAGGATTATTATCATTGTGTAATACATCACTTGTATCATTGTAAATAACGAAGGCATGGTGGCGCAGCGGTAGAGTTGCTGCCTTACAGCGCCAGAGACCTGGGTTCGATCCTGACTACGGGTGGTGTCTGTACGGAGTCTCCCCATGTTTTGGAAATACAGGTGCTCCCCGGCTTACGATGCTTCAACGTGCGATATTTTGACTTTGGGATGGTGCAAACAACAGCGAGCCGTAGCTCACTACCGGCCACGTGATCGCGTGTATTAAATGCATTTACACTTACAATATTTTCGGTTTACGATGGGTTTCTTGGAACCCCATCGTAAGCTGAGGAGCACCTGTAATGTGCAGCTAAACAGGTGAGAGGGCAGCTTGCAACTTAAGGTAATGAGAAAGGTAGATCATAGGAGAGAGGTAGGTCATGGGAGAGAGGTAGATCATGGGAGAGAGGTAGGTCATGGGAGAGAGGTAGATCATGGGAGAGAGGGAGATCATGGGAGAGAGGTAGGTCATGGGAGAGAGGTAGATCATGGGAGAGAGGTAGGTCATGGGAGAGAGGGAGATCATGGGAGAGAGGGAGATCATGGGAGAGAGGGAGATCATGGGAGAGAGGGAGATCATGGGAGAGAGGGAGATCATGGGAGAGAGAGAGATCATGGGAGAGAGGGAGATCATAGGAGAGAGAGAGATCAGAGCTCATGACCTTGAGGTAGATATGGATGGGTTGGTGAGTAAGTCTGCAGCCAACAACAACATTGAAGGAGTTGCATCATTTCATTAATTTCCTTACTGGTGTTCAAGTTGTATCGGAGTAAAATAGCTGGTAAAATGCAGGTATAAAATTAAACACTGTTGGCATCTGTCCATCTGTGAGAGATGATGGTGTGGCTTTGCTGTCCTGTTTGGAAAGAGGAATGTTTCACCTGTGGTTGCATCTCCTGCTGTGACTGACTTGGCCTGACCTTGACAGGCAGACCCTTCCACAGCTCCCACAGATGAAGTTGTCTCTGGCCGTTGGGTTGGGGAGTGTGTTTAGGGTTGCCAACTTCCTCACTCCCAAATAAGGGACAAAGGGTGATGTCACCGCCCCGCGCCTCTCGTGACCTCACCCAGCCAGCAGCCACGTGCTCCCTCTCCACCAATGACAGCTGCCGGGAGGCGGGTTGCTGCGTAACCTCCATTAAGCGGCGCCCGGGCTAACACTGTCCGGGACTACAGCGGCCCCCGGGCACTGTAGGCCTACCGTGTCTTGTCCTACACTGTCCGGGACTACAGTGTCCTGGCCTACAATGTCCGGGCCTACTGTGTCCTGGCCTACACTGTCCGGGACTACAGTGTCCTGGCCTACACTGTCCGGGCCTACCGTGTCCTGGCCTACACTATCCGGGACTACAGTGTCCTGGCCTACACTGTCCGGGCCTACCATGTCCTGGCCTACACTGTCCTGGCCTACCGTGTCCGGGCCTACACTGTCCGAGCCTACCGTGTCCGGGCCTACAGCGCCGTCTGGGCCTAATACGGGACAAGGGCGATCCCATACGGGATAAACCAATTTAGCCCAAAATACAGGATGTCCTGACTAATACGGGACAGTTGGCAACCCAAAGTTGCCGTTGATCGTTTTGTGGTGTTGCCGCCTGGCCTCCAGGGTCTTGAACCACATGCCATCATGGTGCGTCATGTCATACCCGCCTGCAGGGCCTTCCTCCACCTCCCCCGGTCCTCAGTCAATAGTCAATAGTCAATTTATTTGTCACATACACATAACTATGCAGTGAAATGAAAAATTACCCACAGTCCAACAATAAGACCAATAAAAATAAGCAATTAAAATATGCAATAACACATACAATCATAAACCAACACCAAACAAAAGAAAACATCCATCACAGTGAGTCTCCTCCAGGCACCTCCTCACTGTGATGGAAGGCCAGAATGTCTTTTTCTCTTCCCCTGCCGTCTTCTCCCGCGGTCAGGCTGTTGGAGTTGCCACATCGGGGCGGTCGGGGCTCCCGACATTGAAGCCCCCGCCGGACGGTGAAAGGTCCGCGGCGGGCCGACCCAAGCCCCGCGATTTTGGGGCGGGCGAAGACGCTGACGCTGCCGCTGCCGGAGCTCCCGATGTCGGCCCCCACCCAGGGGCCTGAGGGCATCCGACGTCCAGGCGGCCCGCGCCGAAACCTCCGGAGACGAGTCGCAGCCGCTCCCGCAGCATCCAAAGTCAGCCAGCGCCGCAGGTGGTGAGTCCGGGCCCCGGGCTCTGCGAACCAGGTGCATGGCCGGTGGTAGGCCGCAACGGGAACGGAGACACGACACAGAAAACAAAGGTCGGGTCTGCGTTCGGGAGAGACACTTTTACAGTTCCCACCCCCCACATAACACACAACCACAAACACTACATCATATCTAAACTACAATTAAGACAAAAACAACAAAAAGACAAACGGATTGCAGTCAAGCTGCCCGCCTGCAGCTGCAAGGGCAGCAGCAACTTCCCAGTTGTCAGTGCCAATGTTAACGTTTGTCAAATGTTAAAATTACAGTAAACACAACATTGGCAGCTTTCAGAAAATGCCTGAGAATTTGCAAAGAACAATAAGAGAGTTAGATAGAGCTCTAGGGGCTAGTGGAATCAAGGGATATGGGGAGAAGGCAGGCACCGGTTACTGATTGTGGATGATTAGCCATGATCACAATGAATGGCAGTGTTGGCTCGAAGGGCCAAATGGCCTCCTCCTGCACCTATTTTTCTATTGAGTCTTTGAAAGCACCACTAATAAATGAAGCTAGTTATTCCTTCCTCTCTCTCGTCTACTTTTCTTTATCTCACTGTCTGTTGACTTGTACAACAAATGCGAGTAGGAACTAAAGGTGAGGCCAGTTACTGTCTGCAGGATCAGTTATCGTGTGCAAAATGTTATTTTTGTGGTGTGGGGAAAGAAATGAGCAGAGCCACAGGAAGTGTTTCCGGGTTGAAAGTTTGCAAGAGAATGAGATGGGCTTGATGGACGCTGCGTGTTGAAGGAAGCTAGGCATGGGGATCTCATCGCCAGGTCAGTGTTTCGTGATGTTACGAGCCGTGGCCTCCGTGACAAAAACGACCCTTATTAACATCAACGTTAAGCATTCTTGTGTGTCTCTGACCTCTTTAAGAAGCACAACTACTCTGGTTCCGAATTTACATTTTGCATTCAAGAGGTAAGTTTAGTTCAGTGTAGTTTATTATCACGTGTACGGAGGTACAGTGCTTGTTAACCCGTCAGCATGCCAGTTATCACAGTCAGTTATGGCATTTAATCTGCAGATTGATCGAATAAGGATCGTTTTAAAAAAACGGGTTGTCTAGTAAAATACGGTTGTTTTAGAAGTATTTACTCCTAAACCTTTCTCTGTCTTCATTCATGAATGAATGTATATTCATGTATTCAACTTATTGGTAAATGATTGTTTTGTGGGTGAGATTATTGGACTGGAAAATGAAAAGCTGTGGGTGGGTAGTTTTAAGGTGAGGGTCATAGATTTAAATCGAAGGTAGACACAAAATGCTGGAGTAACTCAGCAGGTCAGGCAGCATCTCTGGAGAGAAGGAATGGGTGATGTTTCGGGTCAAGGGTCTCGTCCTGAAATGTCACCCATTCCTTCTCTCCAGAGATGCTGCCTGACCCGCTGAGTTACTCCAGCATTTTGTGTCTACCTTCGATTTATGCCAGCATCTGCAGTTTTTCCTACACATCGTAGGTTTAAGGTGGGGGTCACAGGTTTAAGGTGGGGGTTGTAGGTTTAAGGTGGAGATCGTACGTTTAAGGTGGGGGTCCTAGGTTTAAGGTGGGGGTCACAGGTCTAAGGTGGGGTCACAGGTTTAAGGTGGGGTCACAGGTTTAAGGTGGGGGTCACAGGTTTAAGGTGGGGGTCACAGGTTTAAGGTGGGGGTCACAGGTTTAAGGTGGGGTCACACGTTTAAGGAGGGGGGGTCGTAGGTTTAAGGTGGGGGTCATAGGTTTAAGGTGAGAGGGGGGAGATTTAATAGGAACCTGAGGGGTAGCATTTTCACACTCGGGGTAATAGGTGTATGAAACAAGCTGCTGGAGGAGGTAGTTGAGGAATGTACAATCACAATGTTTGAGAAACATGCAGATAGGTATATGCATAGGATAGGCTTAGAGGAATATGGGCCAAATGCAGGCAGGTAGGACTAGTGTAGATGGGGCATGTTGGTCGGTGGGGGCAGGTGGGACTAGTGTAGATGGGGCATGTTGGTCGGTGTGGGCAGGTGGGACTAGTGTAGATGGGGCATGTTGGTCGGTGGGGGCAGGTGGGACTAGTGTAGATGGGGCATGTTGGTCGGTGCGGGCAGTTGAGACTAGTATAGATGGGGCATGTTGGTCGGTGCGGGCAGGTGGGACTAGTATAGATGGGGCATGTTGGTCGGTGTGGGCAGGTGGGGCTAGTGTAGATGGGGCATGCTGGTCAGCGCGGGCAGGTGGGACTAGTGTAGATGGGGCATGTTGGTCGGTGTGGGCAGGTGGGACTAGCGTAGATGGGGCATGTTGGTCGGTGTGGGCAGGTGGGACGTGTAGATGGGGCATGTTGGTCGGTGTGGGCAGGTGGGACTAGTGTAGGTGGGGCATGTTGGTCAGTGCGGGCAGGTGGGACTAGTGTAGATGGGGCATGTTGGTCGGTGTGGGTGGGTGGGACTAGTGTAGATAGGGCATGTTGGTCGGTGTGGGTGGGTGGGACTAGTGTAGATGGGGCATGTTGGTTGGCGTGGGCAGGTGGGACTAGTGTAGATGGGGCATGTTGGTCGGTGTGGGTGGGTGGGACTAGTGTAGATGGGGCATGTTGGTCGGTGTGGGTGGGTGGGACTAGTGCAGATGGGGCATGTTGGTCGGTGTGGGTGGGTGGGACTAGTGTAGATGGGGCATGTTGGTTGGTGTGGGTGGGTGGGACTAGTGTAGATGGGGCATGTTAGTCGGTGTGGGTGGGTGGGACTAGTGTAGATGGGGCATGTTGGTTGGTGTGGGTGGGTGGGACTAGTGTAGATGGGGCATGTTGGTCGGTGTGGGTGGGTGGGACTAGTGTAGATGGGGCATGTTGGTTGGTGTGGGTGGGTGGGACTAGTGTAGATGGGGCATGTTGGTTGGTGTGGGTGGGTGGGACTGGTGTAGATGGGGCATGTTGGTTGGTGTGGGTGGGTGGGACTAGTGTAGATGGGGCATGTTGGTTGGTGTGGGTGGGTGGGACTAGTGTAGATGGGGCATGTTGGTCGGTGTGGGTGGGTGGGACTAGTGTAGATGGGGCATGTTGGTTGGTGTGGGCGGGTGGGACTAGTGTAGATGGGGCATGTTGGTTGGTGTGGGTGGGTGGGACTAGTGTAGATGGGGCATGTTGGTTGGTGTGGGCGGGTGGGACTAGTGTAGATGGGGCATGTTGGTTGGTGTGGGCGGGTGGGACTAGTGTAGATGGGGCATGTTGGTCGGTGTGGGTGGGTGGGACTAGTGTAGATGGGGCATGTTGGTCGGTGTGGGTGGGTGGGACTAGTGTAGATGGGGCATGTTGGTCGGTGTGGGTGGGTGGGACTAGTGTAGATGGGGCATGTTGGTTGGTGTGGGTGGGTGGGACTAGTGTAGATGGGGCATGTTGGTTGGTGTGGGCGGGTGGGACTAGTGTAGATGGGGCATGTTGGTCGGTGTGGGTGGGTGGGACTAGTGTAGATGGGGCATGTTGGTCGGTGTGGGTGGGTGGGACTAGTGTAGATGGGGCATGTTGGTCGGTGTGGGTGGGTGGGACTAGTGTAGATGGGGCATGTTGGTTGGTGTGGGTGGGTGGGACTAGTGTAGATGGGGCATGTTGGTCGGTGTGGGTGGGTGGGACTAGTGTAGATGGGGCATGTTGGTTGGTGTGGGCGGGTGGGACTAGTGTAGATGGGGCATGTTGGTTGGTGTGGGCGGGTGGGACTAGTGTAGATGGGGCATGTTGGTCGGTGTGGGCGGGTGGGACTAGTGTAGATGGGGCATGTTGGTTGGTGTGGGCGGGTGGGACTAGTGTAGATGGGGCATGATGGTTGGTGTGGGTGGGTGGGACTAGTGTAGATGGGGCATGATGGTCGGTGTGGGTGGGTGGGACTAGTGTAGATGGGGCATGTTGGTCGGTGTGGGTGGGTGGGACTAGTGTAGATGGGGCATGTTGGTCGGTGTGGGCGGGTGGGACTAGTGTAGATGGGGCATGTTGGTTGGTGTGGGTGGGTGGGACTAGTGTAGATGGGGCATGTTGGTCGGTGTGGGCGGGTGGGACTAGTGTAGATGGGGCATGTTGGTTGGTGTGGGCGGGTGGGACTAGTGTAGATGGGGCATGTTGGTCGGTGTGGGCGGGTGGGACTAGTGTAGATGGGGCATGTTGGTTGGTGTGGGTGGGTGGGACTAGTGTAGATGGGGCATGTTGGTCGGTGTGGGCGGGTGGGACTAGTGTAGATGGGGCATGTTGGTTGGTGTGGGCGGGTGGGACTAGTGTAGATGGGGCATGTTGGTTGGTGTGGGCGGGTGGGACTAGTGTAGATGGGGCATGTTGGTTGGTGTGGGCAGGTGGGACTAGTGTAGATGGGGCATGTTGGTTGGTGTGGGCGGGTGGGACTAGTGTAGATGGGGCATGTTGGTTGGTGTGGGCGGGTGGGACTAGTGTAGATGGGGCATGTTGGTTGGTGTGGGCAGGTGGGACTAGTGTAGATGGGGCATGTTGGTTGGTGTGGGCGGGTGGGACTAGTGTAGATGGGGCATGTTGGTTGGTGTGGGCGGGTGGGACTAGTGTAGATGGGGCATGTTGGTTGGTGTGGGCGGGTGGGACTAGTGTAGATGGGGCATGTTGGTCGGTGTGGGTGGGTGGGACTAGTGTAGATGGGGCATGTTGGTTGGTGTGGGCGGGTGGGACTAGTGTAGATGGGGCATGTTGGTTGGTGTGGGCAGGTGGGACTAGTGTAGATGGGGCATGTTGGTTGGTGTGGGCAGGTGGGACTAGTGTAGATGGGGCATGTTGGTCGGTGTGGGTGGGTGGGACTAGTGTAGATGGGGCATGTTGGTTGGTGTGGGCAGGTGGGACTAGTGTAGATGGGGCATGTTGGTTGGTGTGGGCAGGTGGGACTAGTGTAGATGGGGCATGTTGGTTGGTGTGGGTGGGTGGGACTAGTGTAGATGGGGCATGTTGGTTGGTGTGGGCAAGTTGGGCTGAAGGACCTGTTTCCGCGCTGTATAACTGTCTCAGAATGGCTTGGGATAGGAGTTGCATGTGATCCGACATTTTAAAAGGGTCAAATAAGGAATGTACCTGATTCAAGTTCATCTTGGTGTTGAACACAATAGGGAATTGTCCTTCATGTCCGTTCCAAGCTGATGTTGCCAAGCTGTGAATGCCCTTTGGCACTTTATCGAGGATGACTTTAATTCCGTGATAGAGGCCGGCTGGTTTTTCACTGAAACATCCGTCATTGGAAAGTGTTGGTATTGGTCTATTCTGAGACTTCATGAAATGTCCACATTCTGCCTTCAGGTGGGAAGAGGAACTCTATGAGGATGGCGTGAAATGGATGTTTCTGGAACACAAAGGCCCGTTATTTGCCCCTGAGTACGAGCCCCTTCCCAAAGGCGTTGATTTCTGTTACAACGGTGAGTAAGAGTGTTATCCAGCCGACTATCAATGAGTGCATTATTAATGAGGTCTGGGAACAATATTTTACATTTTTATCATGCCAAATACTTAAACATAACAAGGATATTTAGGGTGCCTGATGAAATAATGAGTGAGGAAGGTACTTTCCTCTTATGTCGAGCCTAAAATGAAACCTGTCCCCCCCCCCCCCCCCCCCCAAAAAAATACAGTGTGGAAACAGGCCCTTCGGCCCAACCTGTCCACACCAGCCAACATGTCCCAGCTACACTAGTCCCACCTGCCAGCGCTTGGTCCATATCCCTCCAAACCTGTCCTATCCATGTACCTGTCCAACTGTTTCTTAAACAATGGGATAGATGAACTACCTCCTATGACAGCTTGTTCCATACACCCACCGCCCTTTGTGTGAAAAGGTTACCCCTCGGATTCCTATTAAATCTTTTCCCCTTCACCTTGAACCTATGTCCTCTGGTCCTCGATTGCCCTACTCTGGGCAAGAGACTGTGCATCTACCCGACATTCCCAAATATCTGGAGTTAATGATCAAACCTCCATTAGTGTTAAGATTATTTTGAGGAGGGAGAAGGCTAGACCTTTCAAGAAGGTACTAAATTGGAGGAAGGCAAAATAGAACATTATTAGGCGGGAGCTCAGGAGGGATTAGTTGTTATTGGGTAAGTCTGCATCTGATGTACAGAGGGATCTTGGGGTCCAAGTCCATAACTCCCTGAGAGTGGCAACACAAGCTGATAGAAGGCATATAGAAACAGCACTGCCATTCAATATGATCCAGGCTGATCATCCAAAATCAGTACCCCGTTCCGGCATTTTCCCCCTATCCCTTGATTCCGTTAGCCATAAGAGCTAAATCTAACTCTCTCTTGAAGACCTCCAGTGAATTGGCTCCACTGCCTTCTGTGGCAGAGAATCCCATAGATTCACAACTCTCTGCCTGCACGTGATCTATATCCCTCCATTCCCTGCATATCCATGTGCCTATCCTTAAGTCTCTTAAACACCACTATCGTATCTGCCTCCACCACCACCCCTGGCAGCGCGTTCCAGGCACCCACCCCCCTCTGTTAGCACCGCCTATCTCCTTTAAACTTTGCCCTTTGTAACTTAAAGCTATGATATGCTTGCCTTCATAGATCGGGACATTGTATAAGAGTCAGGAATTCATAATGCAGCAAAATAGGACTGTGGTGAGGCTGCATTTGGAGTATCTGGTTGCTCCCACTGCAGGAAGGATGTGGCATGGGTGCAGAGGAGGTTTACTAGAATAATGCATGAATTAGACATTAGCTATGAGGAGTGGTTGGAGAGACATACATTGCTTTCTCTGCCTCTTAGAGTGGAGAGATCTAGGTGTACAGTGCCGTGAAAGTAGACAGTGTGGTGCAGGCTTTTGACATGCTGGCCTTCATCAGTTGGGGATTGAGTATAGATGTTGAGATGTTGTGTTCCAGTTGTACAGGACGTTGGTGAGCCTGCACTGGAGTATTGTGTTCAGTTTTGGTCATCCTACTATATGAAAGATGTCGTTATGCTGAAAAGGCTGTAGAGAAGACATAAGGACTCAAGGGCTTGAGTTTTCAGGAGAGGTCAAGATTTCAAAATTCAAGATCAATTTATTGTCCCATGTACCAATTAAGGTACAGTGAAATTTGAGTTACCATACAGCCGTGCTGGTAAGAAGTCGGCCTCTTCTTACCAGAGACCGCGGGCTTCACGATGTTAAAGTCCACAAGCCCTGCATGTTGGAGCTCTCCACAGTCGATCCCCAGCAAAGGGATCGCAAGCTTCGCGATGTTAAAGTCCGCGCCGCGCCCGCGGCATGAAGTGCCGGGCCGGTCTCCAGGAAAGGAACGTATCTTATCGAAACGTATAAGATTATTAAGGGGTTGGACACGTTAGAGGCAGGAAACATGTTCCCAATGTTGGGGGAGTCCAGACCAGGGGCCACAGTTTAAGAATAAGGGGTAGGCCATTTAGAACTGAGATGAGGAAAACCTTTTCAGTCAGAGAGTTGTGAATCTGTGGAATTCTCTGCCTCAGAAGGCAGTGGAGGCCAATTATCTGAATGCATTCAAGAGAGAGCTAGATAGAGCTCTTAAGGTTAGCGGAGTCAGGGGGTATGGGGAGAAGGCAGGAACAGGGTACTGATTGAGAATGATCAGCCATGATCACATTGAATGGCGGTGCTGGCTCGAAGGGCCGAATGGCCTCCTCCTGCACCTATTGTCTATTGTAAGGCTGCCAACTCCTCGATGTTCGGCCGCAGTGCAGACGGAGATACGATACGGTAAAAAAATCGCATCTTCGTTGACGTAAGAGATTGAAAAATAAATTCCCCCAACTCACCCCCCACATAAAACAAACCAAGTAACACAAAAACATACTTTCAACACATACTTAAAATATCAAAAACAGAAGAAAGGACAGACAGACTATTGGCGAGGCAGCCAGTGCTGGTGGCTCCACCAACCTCTGCATGCAATATGTTGATTGATCAAGGCCAATATACCAACACCCTTCATCACCACCTTGTCTACCTGTCATGCCACTTTTGGGGAATTATGTTTCTATACTCCTCAATCCCTCTGCTCTACAAGTCCCTACATAAGGAAAGTTTGGACAGGCTAGGAAATTATTCTTCGGAGTGCAGGAGGCTGGGGGATGATGTTAAAATCACGAGGGGAACAGATAGGATCAATGTATGGAGTCTTTTACCCAAGGTACGAGAATCAAAAACTAGAGGGCAAAGGTTTAAGGTGAGATGGGGAAAGAATTAATGGGAACCTGGGGAGGGCAACTGTTTCACACAGTGGGTGATGGGTACATGAAGCTGCCAGAGGAGGTGGTTGAGGCTAGAACCATAACAGCAATTAAAGGACATTTGGATAGTTACATGTGTAGAATGTTTGGAGGGATATGGGTCAAAGCAAGCAAATGGTACTAGCTCAGATAGGGCATCTTGGTTGGAATGAGCCAGTTGAGCTGAAGGGCCTGTATCTGTGCTGTGTGACTACACTTTGCAATTGCTGTCATTTGTGCACTAATGTTGGTGCCTTGTTTGTAAATCATTCTTTGAACAGGTAAACCAATGACGTTGACTCCTGCAGCAGAAGAAATGGCCACCTTCTTTGCCAAAATGTTGGATCATGAGTACACTACAAAGGAAATCTTCAGACAAAACTTCTTTCTTGACTGGCAGATGGTGCGTTTTCTTTTGTTTTTAGAGTCATAGAATCATAGAATCATAGAGTGATACAGTGTGGAAACAGGCCCTGCATAGCCATGCGCCGATCTCTAAAACCTCTCAAACAGTGGTGCTAACCTCCGTGGAGGAAAGCTAAACCAATTCATGAAGGAGCACACATCTTTACTACCAGTTAACATCAGTGTGACCGATGCAGACTCCTGGACCAGTCATATTTGGCGAATGCGATCACTGGGTTTTCCAGATTATTGTGATCCAATTTCTATCTTTTTTGAGGGGAGGGGGTTGAATGGCAGCTTGTGGTGATGTCTCGGGCATCATTGGGCCAGGCCAGATCATTAACATTCTCTCCCTCACATTTTCATTACTTGTAACCTTTTACAATGACTTGTTAAATTTTGATTTTTGTTGTTTAGCTGCTGAATTTGTCTGCATTAGGCACTGCATTTCAAATGTAAGTAAGTGTCTGCAAAGTGTTAATCAACGGCACTGCTCCGTAAGTTTATACGACATGTATAAATTGACGTGTGCTCGCTTACTAAGACTGAATTACAGGTCTGAATGACAGACGATAAAAAGGCAACTTTGAACTGATTTGAGTGTTAGATGTCGATTATAATTGTACCTCCTTCACTGTTTATGGATTTGCTCCTGGACAGGAAATGAGCGACTTAGAAGCATCGATAATCACCAACTTAAATAAATGCGATTTCAGACGTCTTCATCAATACTTCACTGAAAAGACAGAGGCCAGGAAAATGTCACCCAAGGAGGAAAAACGGGTACGTAGAAAAATACTTCACTTGTCCAATCAGTTAGTACTCGCTTAGAAGTGCTCATTTAGTACATGTTTGGAGATACAGCATGGAAACAGGCCCTTCGCTACAGCATGGAAACAGGTCCACGCTGACCATGGTCACTCACAGGCTAGTTCTATCCTACACACCCTCGGGACAATTTACAGAAGCAAATTAATCAACACACCTGCGTGTCTTTGGGATGTGAGACGAAGCAGGAGAGCCCAGAGAAAACCCACGTGCTACAAACTCCGTACAGATAGCACCAATAGTCAGGATCAAACCCGGGTCTCTGGCGCTGTGAGGCAGCAACTCTACCCCTATGCCACTGTAAGGCAATGAGTGGTGCTGAGGTACAATCTAAGTATCAGCAGCTCTCCAGAGGAAAAAATGGTGGACCTGCTTTTTCAAACTTAAGGTTTTATCGATTAAATTAAAACCGTTGGCTATAAATATGAAAATTGTGGCATAAAGTTGGAGGGTTAAATAAACGTGCAGGAAGGAATTGAACTGCAGATGCTGGTTTATACCGAAGATGGGCACAAAATGCTGGAGTAACTCAGCGGGTCAGGCAGTACCTCTGGAGAGAAGGAATGGGTGACGTTTTGGGCCGAGACCCTTCTTCAGATAGGAACGATTCATTGTTGGCTGAGGGGAAGGTGATAAGGAGGCATACTGTTCAATTTGTTCAAGATAGATGAGAAAGCTGTAATAAGAAACCCTGATGCTGTTTGTGGTGGTCTGAAGATGATTGTGGAAAAACACAAGGCTGGTAAATCGAGAGGGCCTTTTACCTACTAAACAAAATCCATTCTTTAGTAGGCAATTAGGGGGATTCTTTCTCATGTTCAAGGGGATTTATGCTTTTATCCAACTGAATTTTAGAATAGAATAGTGGGTGATCTTATTCAAACACAAGACAGTAAAGAGGCTTGACAGCGTAGATGTTGAAGATAGACATAAAATTCTGGAGTAGCTCATGCGGGCCAGGCAGCATCTGTGGAGAACATGGATAGGTGACGTTTCACAGAGTGCTGGAGTAACTCAGCGGGTCAGGCAGCATCTCGAGAAAAGGAATAGGTGCCGTTTTGGGCTGAGGCCCTTCTTCAGACACCTCCAGAAGTGCTGTCTGACCTGCTGAGTTCTTCCAACATTTTGTGTCTTATCTTCGGTGTAAACCAGCATCTGCAGTTCCTTCTGACGCAGGATAGATGTTGAATTGTGTTCGCTTGTGGGAGAGTCACATAAGAGGCAGAGTTACACGATAAGGAAACAACCATTTGAGACAGATTTGCATAATTGTTTCCCAAATGGTAATGAATCTCTAGAAATCTCTACGTCGGGGCAGTAGATGCCAGATCATTAGAAATCCAAGGTAGAGATAAATGTCTGAAGGGTTGGGCAATTGAGGGCTATGGGAAACAAGTTCACAAGTTATAGGAGCAAAATTAGGCCATTTGGCCCATCTAGTCCACTCTGCCATTCGATCATGGCTGATCTCTGCCTCCTAATCCCATTCTCCTGGCTTCTCATAATCCTTGACACCCGTTCTAATCAAGAATTTGTCTATCTCTGCCTTAAAAATATCCACTGACTTGACCTCCACAGCCCTCTGTGGCAATGAGCTCCACAGATTAACTACCCTCTGACTAAAGAAATTCCTCCTCATCTCCTTTCTAAAAGAGCGCCCTTTAATTCTGAGGCTGTGAACTTTGGTCCTAGACTCTCCCACCAGTGGAAACATCTCCGCATCCACTCTATCCAGGCCTTTCATTATTCTGTAAATCTCATTGAGGTCCCCCCTCAACCTTCTAAACTCCAGTGAGTACAGGCCCAGTGCTGTCACATGCTCATCATGTTATCCTACTCATTCCTGGGATCATTCTTGTAAAACTGGCCCAGTAGAGGAGGCCAGCATCGATCAGCCATGATCATGTTGAATATGGAGCAGGCTTGAGTGGTCTGGTGATCTCCTCTTTACCTCCTCTTCTTTCCTTATCTGACACCCTTTTTAGCCACTAGCCTGTGTCAATTACTCTACCGATCTGCCAATCAAACTCCCCTCGCCTGTATCCATGCCTCCTGCCAGTAATGGTACCGCCACATCTCTTTCCTAGCTAAGGGGTCAAAGTCCAGGGTGAGACTGGTCCATTCAAGAGAGAGCTAGATAGACCTCTTAAGGATAGCGGAGTCAGGGGGTATGGGGAGAAGGCAGGAACGGGGTACTGATTGAGAATGATCAGCCATGATCACATTGAATGGCGGTGCTGGCTCGAAGGGCCGAATGGCCTACTCCACCTGTTGTCTATTGATTATGCTGCTGGCCTTGCTGAGGCAGCGTGAAGTGTAGATGGAGTCAATGGAAGGGAGGTGTGTAGGAGGGTACTGCAGATGCTGCTTTAAACTGAAGATAGACACAAAAAGCTGAAGTAACTCAGCGGGACAAGCAGCATCTCTGGAGAGAAGGAATGGGTGACGTTTCAGGTCTTGAATAATGCAGGTAATGATGGATTAAAGTTATTGGGCACAAGAGGCAGATTATCTTCACGGTGGACAGATGAGAAGTCATAACTTCAAAGATGTTGCTGAATAGTGGTTAGAATTGTGCATAAAGTGAACGGCTTAGGGCCATGAACAACACTGGTTGAAACTAGTAGAAAGATCCAAATGGAAATGTGTAGGAACCGCAGAAGATACAACACCTGTCCTTGTACCTCCTGCCTCGCCTGCAGGTCCTTTCAGGTTAGGCAGAGGTTCATTTGCACCTCCTCCAACATCATGTACTGTATCCTTTGTTCAAGATGTGGACTCTAATACATCGGCGAGACCAAACATAGACTGGGCAATCGTTTCACTGAACACCTTCGCTCAGTCATCCTGAACCTACCAGATCTCCCGGTTGCTAAACACTTTAACTCTCCTCATTCCTACACAGACCTTTCTGTCCTAGGTCTCCTCCAGTGTCAGAGTGAGCTAAATGGAAATTGGAGGAACATCATCCCATATTTTGCTTTGGCAGTGGTATGAATATTGATTTCTCTCAGGTAGCCCCAGCATTCCCTCTCTCTCTCTCTATCCCTCCCCCACCCAAGTCACACCAGCTTCTCGTTTTCACCCTACAAACTGCTAACAATGGCCTGTTTCCTTTATCATCGTTACTTTTTTGCATATCTTTCATTCATTGTTCTTTATCTCTACATCACCGTCTATATCTCTCGTTTCCCTTATCCCATACCAGTCTGAAGAAGGGTCTTGACCTGAAACGTCACCCATTTCTGCTCTCCACAGACGCTGCCTGACCCGCTGAGTTACCCCAGCACTCTGAAACGTCACCCATTTCTGCTCTCCACAGATGCTGCCTGACCCGCTGAGTTACCCCAGCTTTTTATGGCCAAATAGAAACGGGTGGATTAAATAAGTAATTTCATTTGTGAGAACAGCACATAGTAGTGAATGAAATGGGTGGAAATAAGTGAACTATGGAGTGAGAATCCAGTCATTCCTTGCAGAAATTAAAGCTGGAACAAGACAAGGTCACTGAGCTGTACGGCTACTGTGTGATGGACGGGCACCGCGAGAGAATTGCCAACTTCAAAATTGAGCCTCCGGGGCTTTTCCGTGGCCGTGGTGACCACCCAAAGATGGGCAAACTGAAGCAAAGGATCATGCCAGAAGATGTCATCATCAATTGCAGCAAGTAAGCAGATTAAATGATGAATCCAAAAATAGATAATAAAACAACACTGCCCTGTGATATAATAAGGAAATAACTGCAGATGCTGGTACAAATCGACGGTATTTATTCACAAAATGCTGGAGTAACTCAGCAGGTCAGGCAGCATCTCAGGAGAGAAGGAATGGGCGACGATTCGGGTCGAGACCCCTCTCCCGAGATGCTGCCTGACCTGCCGAGTTACTCCAGCATTTTGTGAATAAATGCCCTGTGATGTATATCATTTTTATCTTTCCACCTTTGAATCCTTGCATCATGAACGCCCAAAGTGGTTTTCTTTAACAATATTGCCGGTCTGTTAGCGGCTAAACATTTCTCTAGTCACACAGCACAGAAACGGGACCTTCTGCCCAACCTTTCCATGCTGACCAAGATGCCCCATCTAAGCTAGTCCCATTTGCCAGCTTTTGCCCCATCTATATACGAAAACTCTCGTTTGTTTGTTTGTTTGTTCCAGAACTACAGCCAAAACGGTACACGATAGTTTAGGCCCACCTTACTCACCGTCGTCCCTTTGGTGTTAATGGAAGAAGTTTCATTGAAATCTATATTTTTACATTTATTCTCATTTTAAAGTTTAAATCTATCTCCTAGGGAGGGGGGGGGAAGGAGGGAGGACAATGGCTGTCAGCGAACCGTAAGCAGTGGTGGGTTTAATCATCAATGGCTGCCTTTGCTAAGAGATGTCTCGTGAGCAATGGGAAGTGGTCCCCTCATGTTTCCAGAGTCTTGAGAGGAACGTTTATCGTTGGATGTCAGAGATGCAGCAAGGGGCAGGTTGGTAGAGGACCTTGGTCTTGAGTGACCCATCCCCTCGTGCTCAGTAAAATGGTGTAATAGTTTCTTCATTGTCACGTGTACCAGTAGGGTTGCCAACTGTCCCGTATTAGCCGGAACATCCCATATATTGGGCTGAATTGGTTTGCTCCGTACGGGACCGCCCTTGTCCCGTATTAGGCCTGGGTCCACTGTAGGCCCGGACATTGTAGGCGCGGAGGCCCGGGCACCGCCTCACAGAGGTTGCATTGCAACCCGCCTCCCGGCCCGGGTGGCCGCCATTGATGGAGCGGGAGCACGTGGCCGCTGGCTGGGTGAGGTCACGTGGGACGGGGGGCAGTGACGTCACCCTTTGTCCCTTATTTGGGTGTGAGAAAGTTGGCAACCCTACGTACCATATACATTGAAATACATTTTTTGCATGCAGCTCAGCAAGACTATCTCCACACAATCATCCCAGTCAGTACAGTATCAGTATGTACGGAACAGCCTACCATATGCAAGAGGTGCCACTTTGGCTCCATTTTACAGTCCCTGCTGCAGCTGGCCACAAAGGGTCGTTGCAGCCGTCGCCTCCATTCCAGTCCCTCTCCTTGTACGGCCCTCTTCAGCCCTTGTTCTCCACTGACTTGGCCTAAACAGCCTTCTGTGCCAGAGAATTCCACGCTGACTAAAGAAACTCCTCATCTCCTTTCTAAAAGAACGTCCTTTAATTCTGAGGCTGTGACCTTTAGTCCTGGACTCTCCCACTAATGGAAACATACTCTCCACATCCACTCTATCCAGGCCACTCACTATTCTGTACGTTTCAATGAGGTCCCCCTCATTCTTCTAAACTCCAGTGAGTACAGGCCCAGTGCCGTCAAATGCTCATCACAGGTTAACCAACTCATTCCTGGGATCAATGATGTAAACCTCCTCTGGACCCTCTCCGGAGCAAGCACATCCTTCCTCAGGCCTTCCATATGGCCGCAGGCCATGCTCCAGGCTGCTGCAGGGCCTCAATAGACAATAGGTGCAAGGGGTAGGCCATTCGGCCCTTCCAGCCAGCACCGCCATTCAATGTGATCATGGCTGATCATCCACAATCAGTACCCCGTTCCTGCCTTCTCCCCATACCCCCTGACTCCACTATCCTTAAGAGCTCCATCTAACTCTCTCTTGAAAGCATCCAGAGAATTGGCCTCCACTGCCTTCTGAGGCAGAGAATTCCACTGACTGAAAAAGTGTTTCCTCATCTCAGTCCTAAATGTCCTACCCCTTATTCTTAAACTGTGGCCCCTGGTTCTGGACTCCCCCAACATTGGGAACACGTTTCCTGCGGCCCTCTCCACCGCCGAAGCCCTAACAGCGGCTTTGATCGCTTTGAGCTGGTCTCTGGACAAACTTTCTCCCCATACCCCCTGACTCTGCTATCATTAAGAGCTCTATCTAGCTCTCTCTTGAATGCATTCAGAGAATTGGCCTCCACTGCCTTCTGAGGCAGAGAATTTCACAGATTCACAACTCTCTGACTGAAAAAGTTTTTCCTCATCTCCGTTCTAAATGGCCGACCCCTTATTCTTAAACTGTGGGCCCTGGTTCTGGACTCCTCCAACATTGGGCACATGTTTCCTGCCTCTAACGTGTCCAACCCCTTAATAATCTTATATGTTTCGATAAGATCCCCTCTCATCCTTCTAAATTCCAGTGTAAGTTCCTAAACAAGTACACGAAACTTCCCTGCTCACAATCTGTTGATCACTGATCCAGATGTCACTTGGACAAACATATCTTGTTCAAATATATTGCATATTAGTTAACTGTCTTTTTCTAAATTGAACATATTTTATCAGTGATTCCAAGATCCCAGTGCCACCAGCAGGGCATAATTGGAAGGAGGTGCGTTTTGATAACAAAGTGACCTGGCTTGCATCGTGGGTGGAGAATGTCCAGGGACTCAATAAATATATCATGCTAAACCCCAGCTCCAAACTTAAGGTGTGTATTAATAGTCATTCCCTTCTCAAGATTTATTACATCATCCTATATCATGAGTAGAAACAAGAAACTGCAGATGCTAGCTTACACAAAAGGAGACATGTACATTCACTGTGTAATTCAATTTGAGAATCTCTGGGTAAATACTATTCAGTTCCACATCAGCTATTGGGGTGTGTAAGAAGGATCTGCACATGCTGATTTAAACCAAAGATGGTTCGAGTGGGAGAGTCTCAGACTAGAGGTCACAGCCTCAGAATTAAAAGACATTCTTTTAGGAAGGAGATGAGGAGAAATTTCTTTAGTCAGAGGGCGGTGAATCTGTGGGATTCTTTGCCACATAAGGCTGTAGAGGCCAAGTCAGTGGATATTTTTAAGGCAGAGATAAATAGATTCTTGATTATTGCAGGTGTCAGGGGTTATGGACAGAAGGCAGGAGAATGGGGTTAGGAGGGAGAGATAGATCAGCCATGATTGAATGGCGGAGTAGACTTGATGGGCCGAATAGCCTAATTCTACTCCTATCACATGACCTTATAGACACAAAATGCTGGAGTAACTCAGCGGGACAGGCAGCATCTCTGGAGAGAAGGAATGGGTGATGTTTTGAGTCAAGACCCCTCAGACTGAGAGTCAGGGGAGAGGGAGACATAGAGATATGGACTCGAAGCATTTTGTGTCCATCTTCAGCCATTGAGGTGTTGTGTACCAGTTATCCGGATGCTAAACTCAATGGAAAAGTGAAGTGTTATCTCCAAGAAGTAACTGAGCAACACAAGTGACATGGTATCACAAAATGCTGGAGTAATTTAGCAGGTCAGGCAGCATCTAGGAGAGAGGGAATGGGTGACGTTTCAGGTCGAGACCCTTCTTCAGACTGATGTCAGGGGGGCGGGACAAAGAAAGGATATAGGTGGAGACAGGAAGACAGTGGGAGAACTGGGAAGGGGGAGGGGAAGAGAGGGACAGAGGAACACAAGTGACAATGTGTTTTCTGTTGAAACCTACAGGGTGAGAAGGATTTGCAGAAGTATGAAATTGCCCGGCGCCTGAAGGACAGGATCGATGCCATCCAATCTGGATATCGTGCAGATTGGAAGTCGAGGGAAATGAAGACACGCCAGCGAGCTGTGGCCCTTTATTTCATCGACAAAGTACAGTTTGGGGTGTTTTTGCACCGATGCATGACAACATTTCCCCTTTTTAATCTTTCGACAAATATAAATAAATTTCACAGCTCCATATGTAGCCTGGGAAAATGTTGGTACTTTAAGGACCCAGAAGAAATTCTACATGGAAAGACAAAGGACATGGTCAACATGTCTAATGTGTCACATACTTCACAAAGAATGGCGTTTCCCTTATCATCGCTGTGGGCACTTTTGGTCTCCTGGAGTACTGTAGAACCTGGAGTATTGTGTGCAGATTTGGTCTCCAAATTTGAGGAAGGGAGTGCAGCGTAGATTCACGAGGCTAATTCCCAGGGTGGCTGGACTCGTATGTTAATTGAATGGAGCGACTGGGCTTGTATACGCTGGAATTTAGAAGGATGAGAGGAGATCTTATTGAAGCATATAAGATTATTAAGGGCTTGGACACGTTAGAGGCAGGAAACATGTTCCCAATGTTGGGGGAGTCCAGAACCAGGGCCCACAGTTTAAGAATAAGGGGTAGGCCATTTAGAACGGAGATGAGGAAAAACTTTTTCACTCAGAGAGTTGTAAATCTGTGGAATTCTCTGCCTCAAGGCAGTGGAGGCCAATTCTCTGGATGCTTTCAAGAGAGAGTTAGATAAATGATAGCGGAGTCAGGGGGTATGGGGAGAAGGCAGGAACGGGGTACTGATTGTGAATGATCAGCCATGATCACATTGAATGGCGGTGCGTACAGGCTCGAAGGACTGAATGGCCTCCTCCACCTATTGTCTATGTATCGTTACTTTTTTTGCATATCTTTCATTCATTGTTCTTTATCTCGATACATCATCGTCTATCTCTCTCGTTTCCCTTATCTCCAACCAGTCTGAAGAATGGTCTCGACCCGAAACATCACCCATTCCTTCTCTCCAGTGATGCTGCCTGGCCTGCTGAGTTACTCCAGCATTTTGTGTCTTATCTAAAAGGATTATAACGTGTCCAGCGGTGTTTTGCCAGGTTAATATTAAACTGAAAGGAAGAGTTTATTCTTGAACTGTAGAGATTGGGGCTGACCTCGGGTTGGGGTGGAGGTTGTTTAAGATGTTAGTGTTTAGCTTTGGGAGAGAGAGTGCTGCATGACTCTATGACTCTCAAAAGCATTCTCTTCCTGCAAGAAATGTTTATCAACCAAGGATCAATCGAATTGATCAAAAGCTCTTTCCCACCCTATATATATCTGGATTTGAAAAAGTGTTGGATGCAGATTCCATTAGAATTTTGAAAGGAATTGGACAGAAACGTGGATGTGGGGATTTGCATCATTGAAGGATAATGGTAGTGTGCATGACTCCTTCAATGAACCGGAATAAGCTAGAAATGTCTTCTCTGTTGTGAGTTTGATTCTAAGAATTTGAATAAGTAAGATCTGTTGACTTAAGTGTTTCTCCCTTTAATCTAAAAAAAAACTCCTTATTGTGTCCAATCACTATAGAAGCGTGTTTTAGGACCTGCTCCCATCAATATTGTTGTCAAGTTCTCCACGATCATGAATATGTTGAAATTCCTTATTCTATTTAAATGCGTTGGCTAATGACCTACTTGTGGGAGCAAACATTTTCCCTGATTGTTACATCAAAAGTCTTCATAATGTTGAATTTTCCCGTAGGTATTTGTATCATTGGGATGTGGAGGAAGGAACTGCAGTTGCTGGTTTAAAGCGAAGATAGCCACAAAGTGCTGGAGTAATTCAGCAGGACAGGCAGCATCTCTGGAGAGAAGGAATGGGTAACGTTTCGGGTCTAGAAGGGTCTCGACACGAAATGTCACCCATTTTATCCTTCAAAGTGTGGAAACAGGCCCTTCAGCCCAACTTGTCTGCACCGGCCAACATGTCCCAACTACATTAGTCCCACCTGCCAGCATTTGGTCCATATCCCTCCAAACCTGTGCTATCCATGGACTTGGCTTTGATTGAGTAGTTAGATTTCACTGTGTATGTTTCTTTACAACAGGGCTCTAATGAGCTTGTTTTTCGGTGCCTCCACAGTTAGCTTTGAGAGCTGGCAATGAGAAGGAGGAAGGAGAGTCTGCCGATACAGTTGGCTGCTGCTCACTCCGTGTTGAACATGTCAAGTTGCACGATCACATTGATGGGATGCAGTGCGTGGTGGAATTTGACTTCCTGGGGAAAGACTGTATCCGATACTACAATAAGGTTGCAGTGGAAAAGCAGGTAGAGATTGTACTTCAGTAAGGAATTCTGACCTTTGTTCCCATTTTTATATAAATCTGTGCTTTGTATGCTGCTAACTGCCTATGTCCTTGCTGTTTTAAATTGTGTTTTTGTTTAGACATGTGTTTGTTTTTGGGCTGCATTCAATTGCATGAAAAGTGCTAAATAAATAAAGTTATTATTATTACTATCACTAAGGAAGATACAAACAATCTCCCAGATTTAAGTGGACAGAGGTCCTAGGGTAATGGAGGAACTGAAGGAAATTCACATTAGGCAGGAAATGGTTTTGGGTAGACTGATGGGACTGAAGGCTGATAAATCCCCAGGGCCTGATGGTCTGCATCCCAGGGTACTTAAGGAAGTGGCTCTAGAAATCGTGGACGCATTGGTGATCATTTTCCAATGTTCTATAGATTCAGGATCAGTTCCTGTGGATTGGAGGGGAGCTAATGTTATCCCACTTTTTAAGAAAGGAGGGAGAGAGAAAATGGGAAATTATAGACCAGTTAGTCTGACATCAGTGGTGGGGAAGATGCTGGAGTCAATTATAAAAGTCGAAATTGCGGAGCATTTGGATAGCAGTAACAGGATCGTTCCGAGTCAGCATGGATTTACGAAGGGGAAATCATGCTTGACTAATCTGAAATTTCTTGAGGATGTAACTAGGAAAATGGACAAGGGAGAGCCAGTGGATGTAGTGTACCTGGACTTTCAGAAAGCCTTTGATAAGGTCCCGCATGGGAGATTAGTGTGCAAAATTAGAGCACATGGTATTGGGGGTAGGGTACTGACATGGAGAGAAAATCGGTTGGCAGACAGGAAACAGAGTAGGGATTAACGGGTCCCTTTCAGAATGGCAGGCAGTGACTAGTGGGGTACCGCAAGGCTCGGTGCTGGGACCGCAGCTATTTACAATATACATTAATGACTTAGATGAAGGGATTAAAAGTAACATTAGCAAATTTGCATATGACACAAAGCTGGGTGGCAGTGTGAACTGTGAGGAGGATGCTATGAGGATGCAGGGTGACTTGGACAGGTTGTGTGAGTGGGCAGATGCATGGCAGATGCAGTTTAATGTGGATAAATGTGAGGTTATCCACTTTGGTGGTAAGAACAGGAAGACAGATTATTATCTGAATGGTGTCAAATTAGGAAATGGGGAAGTACAACGAGATCTGGGTGTCCTTGTTCATCGGTCACTTAAAATTAGCATGCAGGTGCAGCAGGCAGTAAAGAAAGCTAATGGCATGTCAGCCTTTATGACAAGAGGAGTTGAGTCTAGGAGCAAAGAGGTCCTTCTGCAGTTGTACAGGGCCCTAGTGAGACCGCAGCTGGAGTACTGTGTGCAGTTTTGGTCTCCAAATTTGTGGAAGGATATTCTTGCTATTGAGGGCGTAGGTTCACTACGTTAATTCCCGGAATGGCGGGATTGTCATATGTTGAAAGACTGGAGTGACTAGGCTTGTATGCACTGGAATTTAGAAAAATGAGAGGGGATCTTATTGAAACATATAAGATTATTAAGGGATTGGACACGCTAGAGGCAGGAAACATGTTCCCAATGTTGGGGGAGTCCAGAACCAGGGGCCACAGTTTAAGAATAAGGGGTAGGCCATTTAAAACGGAGGCGAGGAAAAACTTTTTCAGTCAGAGAGTTGTGAATCTGTGGAATTCTCTGCCTCAGAAGGCAGTGGAGGCCAGTTCTCTGAATGCATTCAAGAGAGAGTTAGATAGAGCTCTTAAGGATAGCGGAGTCAGGGGGTATGGGGAGAAGGCAGGAACGGGGTACTGATTGAGAATGATCAGCCATGATCACATTGAATGGCGGTGCTGGCTCGAAGGGCCGAATGGCCTACTCCTGCACCTATTGTCTATTGTCTATTATTATGTTATATGCAATGCAAAATACCTTAACATCTTAGCCTGCTTTAATGCAGCTCCTTTAATTATTCCAGCTATGTCTGTTTAGAACCAAAGATACCACTGTTATAATCTGTACTAATTCATTCAGTGATGAGAGAGAATAATCGTACCGAGTAATAAGTCACAGTAACTTAGTGGGTCAGGCAGCATCTCGGGAGAGAAGGAATGGGTGACGTTTCGGGTTTCAACCTGAAACGTCACCCATTCCTTGTCTCCCGAGATGCTGCCTGACCCGCTGAGTTACTCCAGCATTTTGTGTCTGCCTTCGTAGTAATAAGTCACACAGACCCGTGGAGATTTACAGTCAGCTAAATAAAGAGGCAACAATGAGATTGCTAACATGGCCTTGATGTTTGAGTTACTGCCAGAAATTGTAGTCATTTCCCAATTGTGGCTGTTACTGAAAATGTGAATCTTGGATGAAATTGGTCTCCATTTCCATTTACCAGTGATGGCATTGCCTGGCAAAGAATTAAGAATGCCACTGCCCCCCAGATACTACCACTAATTTACACGCATTTATAGCAACGCCAACTTAGTTCATAAGTTATTGGAGTAGAATGAGGTCTTTCAGCCAATCAAGTCCACTCCGCCATTCAATCATGCCTGATCTATCTTCCCCACTGCACTCCATTCTCCTGCCTTCTCCCCATAACCCCCAACACCCGCACTAATCAAGAATATCTATCTCTGCCTTAAAAATATCCCCTGACTTGGCCTCCACAGCCTTCTGTGGCAATGAATTCCACAGATTCACCACCCTCTGACTAAAGAAAGTTCTCGTCATCTCCTTCCTAAAGGAACGTCCTTTAATTCTGACGCTATGACCTTAGTGCCAACTAGCACGTGATTGGGAGGTAACTACCAAAGCCAAAGGAGGCCCACGTGGTTACCAGGAAAGGATGCAAACATCACAGAGAGGGCACTAGAGGCCCGGATCACCTCACCCTCCCCCCCCCCACCCCCGGCTCACCTATCCACCCATCACTTGCCAGATTTTGTCCTACCCCCACCTCTTTTTTAAATCTTTTTTTCCTACAATCAGTCTGAAGAAGGGTTCCAACCCAAAACATTACCTATCCATGCTCTCCAGATAAGCTGCCTGACCCGCTGAGTTACTCCAGCATTTTGTGTCTCCCTCCTAAAGTTCCCTCCTAAAGTCAGGAAGCCTTGAAGGATGTCCACCAAATGTAAAGCCGCCAAGGCTAATTGTTACAACCTTGCATTTATCTTTACCTGAACCGAGTCCCAATTTAAACGCTGGACCTTTCTGGTGCGTGCAGCCTGCTGAAATACTGAACCCTTGGCTGAGATTGTGAAGCCACCATTACCGGCCTTCCCCAGGTTACAGACGCCTGACATACGAACACCCACACATTGTAATCTGAGTACAGGCACTTCTCAACTTACCATGGGGTTCCGTTCCGAGAAAGCCATCGTAATCCGCAAATATCGTAAGTGGAAATGCATTGAATACATTGAATACACGATCACGATCACATGGCGGGAAGTGAACGGCCGCTCACTATGGCTCACTACTGTTTGCTCCATCGCAAAGTCAAACTATCGCAAGTGGAAGCATCGTTAGCCGGGGAGCATCTGTACACAATCCAGGCTGATACTCTGTGAAATTACTGGAGGACTTGCTCCTGCGGGAAGTACTGATAAGATATTAAACAATCTGTATTGTTCGATGGATACACAGAATCATTTGAAGAGGAGAAAAGAAGTACTGCCCAGCGTCTGAGTCTCTGTTCAGCCTCGGTTAATTTTAATAAAAAGCAGATTATTTGGTCATGTCGTCCATTAACATTTGGTGTTTTAGTGATTCATTTAGTGACAAAAAACGAAACTGAACTCATTTTTATTTATGGGACTACGTGCATAATTTGGCTGGTACAGTAATGACAAAGTGGTAGGACTTATTTGAATGGTGAAGAGCATTGAGATGCCCTTAAATAATGAAAATAGTTCTATAATTGCAACTTTCACAACCTCTGAATAAACTATTTATAATTCTTTCTTAAGGTATTCAAGAATCTAAGGTTATTCACGGACAATAAGGATTCTGCAGATGACCTGTTTGACAGATTGAACGTATGTTTGAACCTTTGTATGGCCTTCACTGATGTCGATTAAGCAAATGTTCAGGGGGTTTTGTCCTTTAAAATAATGGATAGACAGGGTGGCGGTCACGGTGGCGCAGCGGTAGAGTTGCAGCGCCGGAGACCCGGGTTCCAACCCGACTGCGGGTGCTGTCTTTACAGAGTTTGCACGTTCTCCCCGTGACCTGCGTGGGTTTTCTCCGAGGTCTTCGGCTTCCTACCACACTCCAAAGACGTACAGGTTTGTAGGTTAATTAGCTTGGTAAATGTAAAAAAATTGTCCCGAATGGGTGTAGGATAGTGTTAGTGTGCGGGGATCGCTGGGCGGTGCAGACTCGGTGGGCCGAAAGGGCCTGTTTCCCCGCTGTATCTCAGAACTAATACGTTGAAATCTGCTAGCTTTCATTCACTATAGAAAATGAACATATCTTTCTGGAACTGAGTGAGAGAACTAAAGTTCATTTTCTTTTTTGAACTACAGACCACAGATCTGAACAAGCACCTTCAAGAGTTAATGGAGGGACTTACGGCCAAGGTGTTTCGAACGTACAATGCCTCCATAACACTGCAGGAACAGCTGGAGGAATTGACAAACCGTACGTGACTACTATCCTGTCGTGCGTTTGAGTTTAGATTAGAGACGCCACGCAGAAACAGGCCCTTCAGCCCATCGAGTTCACACCAACCAGCGATCCCCGCATACGAACACTAGGGACAATTTTTACATTGATACCAAGCCAATTAACCTATAAATTTGGTTAACCTTTACGTCTTTGGAGTGTGGGAGGAAACTGAAGATCTTGGAGAAAACCCACGCGGTCACAGGACGAACGCACAAACAAGCACCCGTAGCCAGGATGGAACCCGGGTCTCTGGCGCTGCAAGCGCTGTAAGGTAGCAACTCGACCACCATGCCACCCTGTTGCAGAGTAAAAACAGGGTGGTGACCAGAAAACCGGACAGTATATGGCTCAGATGACAACATTAAATGAAGTCCATTTATGAGAAATGGAGCTGGGTACAAAATAAACAAAGTGCTGAGAACACTCAGCGGGTCAGGCAGCATCTGGAGTAAGAGGAAACCACAGTTACAAGTTGGCTTTATTTGGGATTTACAGTATCTCCAATGTTTAGATATTTATAAAATATCAGCCCACTGTATTTAGATAAATAGATTCAGCAGCTCGTGCAGCATCAGTGGAAAAAAGGAGTTCATGCTTCAGACCTGAGGCCTGACTTCAACCTGAAAATGAACTCTGTTTCTGCTACCACAGAGGGAGGCTGCAGGTGTACAAAATCATGAGAGGAGTAGATCGGGTAGATGCACAGTCTTTTACCAGAACGGAGGGCATAGGTTCAAGGTGAAGGGGAAAAGATTTAATAGGAATCTGAGGGGCAACCTTTTCACACAGGGTGGTGGGTGTATTGGAACAAGCTGCCAGAGGAGGTAGTTGAGGCTGGGACTATCCCATTGTTTAAGAAACAGTTGGACAGGTACATGGATAGGACAGGTTTGGAGGGATATAGACCAAACACAGGCAGGTGGGACTAGTGTAGCTGGGGCATTGTTGGCTGGTGTGGGCGAGTTGAGCTGAAGGGCCTGTTTCCACACTGTATCACTCTATGACTCCATCTATCTCTCCCTCCTAACCCCATTCTCCTGCCTTCTCCCCATAACCTCTGACACTGCATCCTTAGGCAGCTGAAACAATTTGTAGATTGTACTGCAACTATTTGATCAGTGATGTGTTTTGTCCACATTTTTCTTTGTAGCTGACGACAGCGTTGCTGAAAAACTCCTGTCCTACAATCGAGCAAACAGAGCAGTGGCCATTCTCTGCAACCACCAGAGGGCACCACCGAAAACCTTTGAGAGAACCATGAAAAATATTCAGGCCAAGGTAGAATGGCGACAACTAAAGCAGAAATGCACTGAAAGAAGCACCACACGATTCATGGTTATTGTTTGGACCAGCACACAATGTGATAGCTTAGTTTAGAGACTCAGCACGGACACAGTACCTTTGGCCCACCGAGTCCGCACCGACCAGTGATCCCCGCACACTAGCACTTTCCTGCACACACCAGTGCTAATTTACACTTACACCAAGCCAACTTACCTACATATCTCTACATCTTTGGAGTGTGGGAGGAAACCGAAGATCTCGGAGAAAAGCATTTAAACTGAGTGACGGTACATGGGTTAATGACTTGGCCTGGGAGTCGGAGAGTGAGCCGGTAACAAACGGGGTGTGATTTAAAAGTTCCTATTTCAATTGGCAGATTGAAACAAAAACAGAGCAAATTGCTGATGCTCAGAAAGATCTGAAAAATGCCGAGGTGGATTGCAAAGTGAAGAAAGATGAAAAATCTAAACAGTAAGTACGGAGTACCGAAGAATGAAACGTGTGTAAATCTGTTTTTACCACCCAGCTCACAAACTCACTTTTATCTTGTATTGAAGTATTTTCCTCCTGTTTACTCTGGTTAAATGATGCTCTATGAAACTGAGCCCAGCCTTGAGAGCCCAGCACCGACCGGGCAGAACTCCCATAAAGGTTCATTGCCATTCAATTGGTTCAAGGCTACTGTGAATTTTCTACACCATTGATCCGCCATAGTTGCATAACACCAGAGTCGCTGCCTTACAGCGCTTGCAGTGCCTGAGACCCGGGTTCCATCCTGGCCACGGGTGCTGTCTGTACGGAGTTTGTACGTTCTCCCCATGACTGCGTGGGATTTCTCTGGGATCTCCAATTTCCTCCAAAGACGCGCAGGTTTGTAGGTTAATTGACTTGGTGACCATGTAAATTGTCCCTAGTGTGTGTAGGATAGTGTTAATTTGTGGGGATCGCTGGTCGGTGCGGACTCTTTCCTGTTTCCATGCTGTGTCACTAAACTAAACAAATATCAATCTTGGCCATACCAACTTTTCAGAGGAGAGTTCCAGTTTTATGTTATTCTTTGTCTGAAGCCGTATTTCTTTATATCGTCAATGCGTCACCCAGAATTATAAAATTCTGTTCTTTTGTTCCACACTGGGTGATTTCAGTTTGTAGGCCATGTTATCTTGTGAAAGTATCTATAGTGAATGTTCAATCATCAACAAGTTGATGTAGTACCAGTACATTTGCACATCTTCCCCTCTGTAATCAGACTAGTGAATGGTCCTTCCATAAATTAGGGCATAGTCCCGATCTTCCAACCTACATCATTGCACCCTTGGACTTTTCCTCTGTAACTATAACACTACAATGTTGTAGCACTATATTCTGCTCTTGGGTATTTTTCTCTTTGCAGTACCTGTTGTACTTGTGTATTGAGCTGAGGCTCTATATGGTGCTGGTCAGGCTGCATTTGGATTATTGTGAGCAATTTTGGGCACCAAAAGTTTGGAACAATTTTGGGTTCGCTCGGTGGCGCAGCGGTAAAGTTGCTGCCTTACAGCGAATACAGCGCCAGAGACTCAGGTTCGATCCTGACAACGGGCGTCGTCTGTAAGGAGTTTGTACGTTCTCCCCGTGACCTGCGTGGGTTTTCTCCGAGATCTTCGGTTTCCTCCCACACTCCAAAGACGTGCTGGTTTGTAGGTTAATTGGCTGGGCAAATTGTATAAATTGTCCCTAGTGGGTGTAGGATAGTGTTAGTGTGCGGGGATCGCTGGGCGGCGCGGATCTGGTGGGCCAAAGGGCCTGTTTCCACGCTGTATCTCTAAATCTAAAAATATATATATATATCTGAGGAAGGATGTGCTAACTCTGGAGAGGGTCCAGAGGAGATTTACAAGACTGATCCCAGGAATGAGTAGGTTAACATATGATGAGTGTTTAACGACACTGGGCCTGTACTCGCTGGAGTTTAGAAGAATGAGGGGGGACCTCATTGAAATGTACAGAATCGTGAAAGGCTTGGATAGAGTGGATGTGGAGAGGATGTTTCCACTAGTGGGAGAGTCTAGGACCAGAGGGCACAGCCTCAGAATGAAAGGACATTCATTTGGGAAGGAGATGAGGAGGGGTTTCTTTAGTCAGAGGGTTGTAAATCTGGAATTCTTTGCCACAGAAGGCTGTGGATGCCGTCCGGATATGTTTAACAGGCAGAGATAGATAGATTCTTGATTAGTGTGGGTGTCAGGGGTTATGGGGAGAAGGCAGGAGAATGGGGTTAGGAGGGAGAGATAGATCAGCCGTGATTGAATGATGGAGTAGACTTGATGGGCCAAATGGCCTAATTCTGCTCCTATCACTTATGACCTTATGACTTGTGTATGGCTTGATTGTACCGATGTACAGAATGATTCGATGTGGTGCACGCAGACAAAGCTTTTCACTGGACCTCGGAACAGAGAAACATAGAAAATAGGTGCAGGAGGAGGCCATTTGGCCCTTCGAGCCAGCACCGCCATTCATTGTGATCATGGCTGATCATCCACAATCAGTAACCCGTGCCTGCCTTCTCCCCATATCCCCTGATTCCACTAGCCCCTAGAGCTCTATCTAACTCTCTTTTAAATTCATCCAGTGAATTGGCCTCCACTGCCCTCTGTGGCAGAGAATTCCACAAATTCACAACTCTCTGGGTGAAAAAGTTTCTTCTCACCTCAGTTTTAAATGGCCTCCCCTTTATTCTTAGACTGTGGCCCCTGGTTCTGGACTCCCCCAACATTGGGAACATTTTTCCTGCATCTAGCCTGAACACATGACAATAACAATAAACTAACCCAAATGTTTGGAGAGGAAGCAAAAAGCTTCTCGCAGTTAATTGTTTAAAATATGACAATGGAGGAAGGGCTGTCGGGGTCGAGGAACGTGGAAAGACAAAGGTGAAATCTTGACCAAAGTTTATTGGTCTTGATTGGTTGGAGAGCAGTGGGAAAGGGGATCAGATTGAAAACTATTTATTCTCAAAATGATTTTCTAAAGGAATTTACTTGAAGTTTCTTTGTGTAGGGTGGTGGAAAAGAAGAAGAATCTTGTCCAAAAGTTGGAAGAACAACTGAAAAAGCTGGAGGTTCAGGCAACAGACAGAGAGGAGAACAAGCAGATTGCACTGGGCACGTCCAAACTGAACTACCTTGACCCCAGGATCACTGTGGCTTGGTGAGCAAGAATCACAGAAGATATTGTTGCAGTTGTACAAGACGTTGGTGTGGCTGCAGTCGGAGTGTTGGTGTGGCTGCAGTCGGAGTATTGTGTTCTGTTGTGCAATTGGGAACAAATGCATGAAGCTGGAAAGAGTGCAGAGAAGATTTATGAGGATGTTGCCAGGACTTGAGGGCCTGAGCCATAGGGAGAGGTTGGGCATGCTAGGAGCACAGGAGGATGAGCGTCGTTTAAGAATAAGAACGGGCGTATATAAAATCATGAGGAGTATAGATAGGGTAAATACACAGTCTTGTTCCTGGGATAGGGAATCTAAAATTAGAGGGTGTCGGTTTACAGTGAAAGCGGAAGGATTTAATGGGAATCTGAGAGGAATTCTCACACAGACGGTGGTGGGTAAATGGATTGAACTGCCATAGGAAGTAGTTGGCGCAGGTATAATAACTTTTATCAGACATTTGTTTTCACTGGCGTTATGAAGGATGAGAGGGGATCTTATAGAGATGTATAAAATTATAAAAAGGACTGGACAAGCTAGATGCAGGAAAAATGTTCCCAATGTTGGGAGAGTCCAGAACCAGGGGCCACAGTCTAAGAATATAGGGGAGGCCATTTAAAAGTGAGGTGAGAAGAAACCTTTTCACCCAGAGAGTTGTGCATTTATGGAATTCTCTGCCACAGAGGGCAGTGGAGGCCAATTCACTGGATGAATTTAAAAGAGAGATAGATAGAGCTCTAGGGGCTAGTGGAATCAAGGGATATGGGGAGAAGGCAGGCACGGGTTACTGATTGTAGATGATCAGCCATGATCACAATGAATGGCAGTGTTGGCTTGAAGGGCCGAATGGCCTCCTCCTGCACCTATTGTCTATGTTTCTAAGTGTGAATCGTGTGATTAGCAATCTATCTTGTTTCTGTAGGTGCAAGAAATGGGACATCCCCATTGAGAAGATCTACAATAAGACGCAGAGAGACAAATTTGCCTGGGCCATCGATATGACGGAGCGGGATTTTAAATTCTAAAACAATTGTCCACCTCAAAGTAATTACTGAATAGCTCAGGGAGTCAAAACATGGTACATTATAAAGAACTGTTCTTGAACACTCTTCTCTGAATCTGTTTTGTTAATTTTGTATTAGTTATAAATTTGTATGTAATATTTTGATATATTTTCTTTGTGACAATTTGGTAGGAAATATTCATGGAAAGAATTAAGATTAAAGTTAATGAAAAATACAAGCCTATTAACAGTTTCCTTGTATCTGCAGTGCACATCCATAAGCACATGCAGTAAATGGCTTGTTTATAAAACGTAGTCTTCATTCTCAGCATCTGTGTCTCCCGCTACCTATAAGGTACTCCACCACTGCATGTATAGACAACGTGGTGCAGGCCAAACCATGGGCAACGTCATACTTCAAAATGAAATGATGGCAAGTGCAATCATTTGAGAACTGGAAAATAAAAATGTGCCTGTAAATTGGTGCTAATGTGGGATTTGTACTTGAGTACAGGTGTAATCCAGGAGATATTGGTCCACGTGAAGCAGCACTGTTGTGGTTTACACCCAGAAATAAGACCAGCAACATTCTGGCTGAGTCCTCTGCTGATGTTGCACATCTCTGGGCTCTGCGGTATTCACAGAGCACCAGCCTTGAAGGCACACTGCAAGTCAGCTGTCCCAAGGCAATACGATACATATCTGCAGATGCTGGTACAAATCGAAGGTATCACAAAATGCTGGAGTAACTCAGCAGGTCAGGCAGCATCTAGGAGAGAAGGAATGGGTGACGTTTCGGGTCTCGACCCTTCTTCCTTCTATACATATTATCATCGGCGGTCACTGGAAGCGAGTATGACTGTCCTCTCCATAGGGTCGGACGCCTGTGCGTGACTTTGTTTAACGTGGGGAGACTGGTGCACAGACAGCCACCACACGGTCCTTGACAGATCTGGGTCAGGATCCAGTGGCGTGGAGTCCAAGACGACCGGGAACCCTTTTCTGCTGCAGCTTTCATCCATCCGCCTTCCCAGCCGTTGTGACGCTCCACTAAAGTCAGCCATTATCCTCCCTCCGCCTGTTCCACCGTTGAGGTCTTGGTTGGATCGCTCTTTGTCAGGGACCTCCCCCTCGACCGTACCCCCATGGGTGACCCTACCAGGAGCGTAGCTCCAGACGGCATCGCTCTCAGGATCTCACAAGCTACTCTACCACGATAAGATGACAATCCACAGAGAAGACTACACATAAGTACAATCAAGACATACATAAGTCGTATGATCAAAAGTGATAGCAGAATTAGGCTGTTCGGCCCATCAAGTCTACTCCGCCATTCAATCATGGCTGATCTATCTCTCCATCCTTTCTCCATTCTCCTGCCTTCTCCCCATAAACCCCTGACACCCGCACTAATCAACAACCTGTCAATCTCCACCTTACAAATATCCACTGACTTGGCCTCCACGGCTGTCTGTGGCAATTAATTGCACAGATTCACCACCGGGTGACTGAAGAAATTCCTCCTCATCTCAAAGGTAGGTCCTTTTATTAGGTTGAAGATGACAGCAGACTTTCATCCCATACACACAATCATTCATAAGGGATATACATAGGCTCTGGTTAATGAAATACATAGACCTGTGACTGCACAACAACAGAAAGGGGCCTTTTTGTCCCACCTTATCCACACAGAAAAAAAATAGTTGCAGGAGTAGGCCATTCAGCCCTTCGAGCCAGCACCACCATTCAATATAATCATCCAAATTCAGTACCCCGTTCCTGCTTTCTCCCCATATCTCTTGATTCCATTAGCCTTAAGAGCTAAATCGAACTCTTGAAAACATCCAGTGATTTGGCCTCCACAACTCTCTGGGTGAAAAAGTTTTCCCTCATCTCAGTCCAAAATGGCCTACCCCTTATTCTTAAGGTAACACTAACCATAACTACGCTAATTCCATGAAGTGCGCTCTTTGGTCTGCCCGAGCCTTGTTGACCTCCCAGCGGAGCGAGCTGTCCGTGGGGGAATGTTGCTGACTGGGCCCGCTGCAGACTGCAGGACTGTGCTGAGGGACGCACTGAAGCTTGGTGCAGCCAACGCCAAGGCCCTGTGGGAGTGAACCACAGTCTAGGGGCCTTCCGCTGCTGGACATGGGGGGACAGGGTGTGGTGGAGAGAGACACCCCTCAAACAGAGGAAGAGAGATCACCCCAGGGCACCACATGAGTGGCAAGGGTGTTTTGAATGAGCTATTGAATGTACAGACACTGAGAATAAGAGTTTTTTATTGTACATATATTTGTTGCATAAAGTTGATTTTTGGATAGAAAACCCCATGGTGGCGCAGCGGTCGAGTTGTTGCCTCAGTGCCAGACACCCGGGTTCAATCCTGACTACAGTTGCTGTCTGCAAGATATCTACAGAGTTTGCACCTTCTCCCAGTGACCTGTGTGGGTTTCTCCGGTTGCTACAGTTTTCTCTCACACTCCAAAGACCTACAGATTTGTAGGTTAATTGGCATTGGTAAATTGTCCCCAGTGTGTGTAGGATAGTGCTGGTGTGTGGGGTGATCGCTGGTGTGTGCAGACTCGGTGGGCCGAAGGGCCTGTTTCTACGCTGCATCTCTAAGTCTAGAGATTGCCTCTCTCTCCTCCTTTGGCCACATTTATCTCTTGGTTAGATAATGTGCAGATATAACTTGGCGACATAGAGTGACACTGGGAAACAGGCCCTTCGGCCCAATGTGCCCACACCGGCCAACATGTCCCATCTACACTTGTCTTACCTGCCTGCATTTGGTCCATATCCCTCCAAACCTGTCCTATCCATGTCCCTGTCTTGAATGTTGGGATAGTCCCTGCTCTGTCTACCCCTTCCTCTCTCCCTCCCTCCTCTCTCTCCTCTCTCTCCCTCCTCTCTCTCTCCCCTCTCTCCCTCCCCCTCTCTCTCTCCCTCCTCTCTCTCTCCCTCCTCTCTCTCTCTCTCCCTCCTCTCTCTCTCCCTCCTCTCTCTCTCCCTCCTCTCTCTCCCTCCTCTCCCTCCCCTCTCCCTCCCTCCCTCTCTCCCTCCTCTCTCTCTCCCTCCTCTCTCTCCCTCCTCTCTCTCCCTCCTCTCTCTCCCTCCTCTCCTCTCTCCCTCCTCTCCTCTCTCTCTCTCCCTCCTCTCTCTCCCTCCTCTCCTCTCTCCCTCCTCTCCTCTCTCCTCTCTCTCCCCCCTCTCTCCCCCCTCTCTCCCTCCCTCCTCTCTCTCTCCTCTCTCCCTCCCTCCTCTCTCTCCTCTCTCTCCCTCCCTCCTCTCTCTCTCTCCTCTCTCTCCCCCCTCTCTCCCTCCCTCCTCTCTCTCCTCTCTCTCCCCCCTCTCTCCCTCCCAGGATCTGATCTTTCACATTCCTGCCTCTCGCTGTTTTTCCGGCTCCGTCTCCGACGCGGGTCCGTCCGTCCATCGCCGCCGCCGCTGCTGCTGCTGCTGCTGCTGCTCTGTGTCTGTGTCTGTGTGTCTCCCTCTCTCTCTGTCTGTCTCTCTCTCTGTCTCTCTCTCCCCCTCCCTCTCTCTCTCTGTCAGTGACGGGTATCTGGGGATCTCCAGCCTCGGGGCTGTGACAGTCGGCGCCGCATCGCCCCGTCTCCCTCCCACTGCCCACGTTGGATCAGCTGAGTCCCCTCAACCTCCTCTCCCCACCCTCAGCTCCTCTCCCCACCCTCAGCTCCTCTCCCCACCCTCAGCTCCTCTCCCCCCACCCTCAGCTCCTCTCCCCACCCTTCTCACCTCTCACCCCCCCACCCTCCCCTCTCCCTTCTCACCCCACAACTCACCCTCCCCTCACCCCCTCTCCACACCCTCCCCCTCCCTCAGCTCCTCACCCTCCCCACTCCACACCCTCCCCTCTCCCCACCCTTCTCACCTCTCTCCACCCTCACCCCCCCCCCCCCATCCCCTGGGCCCGGTCCCCGTGCTCGGTCCAACAGTGGAGGGGTGCTGACTGTGGGGGGGGGGGGGTGCTGACTGTGGGAGGGTGCTGACTGTGGGGGGGGGGGGGGGGTGGACGTGCCACACTGGCTTGGCTTGGCCAACCTTGCCCCAACCCCAGGTCATCTCCCAGATGGTGCAGTGAAGATGTCCATGGTCACAGCCGCCTTCTCCAATGGATTCCTGCTGGAGGACTGCAGGGTGGGGGCAGAGATGGGCAGGGTGAGCCACTGCCTGGAGCTGGGCACCATCATGACCCTGTTCCATCAGAAGAAGTCCCAGAGACCCGAGAGGAAAACTTTCCAGGTTAAACTGGAGACTCGGCAGATAACCTGGACCCGGACAAGCGAGAAGACCGAGGGGGAGAGTAAGTGACAGATGTTTCTTTGCCCGTTAGTTTTCACGAGGCGTTGAGTAATAGATGGTGTATGGGTGTCCAGCATCTGCCCATCAGGCTCACTGGAACCGAGAAGGAATAGGTGCAGGAGGAGGCCATTTGGCCCTTCGAGCCAGCACCACATGGGAAATCAGGGAGAGAATCCAGAAATCGGAGGTGCAAAGGGATTGGGAGTGGTGGTGCAGGATTCCCAAAAAGCTAATCTGTAAGTGGAATCGGCAGTAAAGAAAACAAACTGAGGACTAAGATGAGGAAAAACTTCCTCACCCAGAGAGTTGTGAATCTGTGGAATTCTCTGCCACAGAAGGCAGTGGAGGCCGATTCACTGGATGTTTTCAAGAGAGAGTTAGATTTAGCTCTTAGGGCTAACGGGATCAAGGGATGTGGGGAGAAAGCAGGCACGGGATACTGATTGTGGATGATCAGCCACGATCATATTGAATGGCGGTGCTGGCTCGAAGGGCCAAATGGCCTCCTCCTGCACCTATTGTCTATGTTTCTAAACTCAATGCTAGCATTTATTTCAAGAGGGCTTGTGTACAAAAACAGGGATGTGATGCTGGGGCTGTATAAGGCGCTGGTCAGGCCACATTTGGAATATTGTGAACAATTTTGGGCCCCATATCTGAGGAAGGATGTGCCGGCTCTGGAGAGGGTCCAGAGGAGGTTTACAAGAATGATCCCAGGAATGAGTGGGTTAACCTGTGATGAGCATTTGTCAGTACTGGGCCTGTACTCGGTGGAGTTTAGAAGGATGAGGGGGGACCTCATTGAAACGTACAGAATAGTGAGCGGCCTGGATAGAGTGGATGTGGAGAGGATGTTTCCACTAGTGGGAGAGTCTAGGACCAGAGGGCACAGCCTCAGAATTAAAGGACGTTCCTTTAGGAAGGAGATGAGGAGGAGTTTCTTTAGATAGAGGGTGGTGAATCTGTGGGATTCTTTGCCACAGACGGCTGTGGAGGCCACAAGTCAGTGGGTATTTTTAAGGCAGAGATAGATAGATTGTTGATTAGTGCGGGTGTCAGAGGTTATGGGGAGAAGACAGGAGAATGGGGTTAGGAGGGAGAGATAGATCAGCCGTGATTGAATGGTGGAGTAGACTTGATGGGCCAAATGGCCTAATTCTGCTCCTGGAACTTATGAAGAATGTCTCCATTAGCAAGGCTGCTGAACTCTCAGCATCTCAGGACAAGGTTACCGAGGGTTGACTTCATACACCCTCTCTCCCAGGATACGTGTGTGTCTGTGTCTGGGGTAAATATATTTGCTACATGTCATGTTGCCATTTTTGCTAAAAAATACCTGTGTCTAGTGTGGTCAGAAATACTCAGATATATTCTAGATCAACACCTCAAACAGTATGTGTAGAAAGGAACTCGTATGCTGATTTATATTGGAGATAGACACAAAGTACTGAAGTAACTCAATGGGTCAGGCAGCATCTCTGGAAGAAAAGGATGGGTGACGTTTCAAACTGAAGAAGGTTCCTGACCCGAAACGTCACCTATCCATGTTCTCCAGAGATGCTGCCTGACCCGCTGAGTTACTCCAGCACTCTGTGAAACGTCACCTATCCATGTTCTCCACAGATGCTGCCTGACCCGCTGAGTTACTCCAGCACCTCATGTTGAATTTGTCAAACAAATCATCTGACACCTCTAAGTGGTACATATTGTAAGAACATGGAGAATTATGTTTTTTTATTTGGGCATATTGAAACTGTGAAATAATGAATCTGAATCAGACGTAGACTCTGTGCTTGTTGACGAGCGGTGATTGAAGTTCCTTTCCTCTTCTCCTGGTGCCAACACCCGCTGGCTCCGTGAGTCATGGCTTCCTTCTTGTTGACTATTGTGCTGACCACGTTTCCTGCAGGCCGGCTAATCGATGGCAGGAGTGTGTAGCAGCAGTCAGATTCAGGGCCTGTACTCGCTGGAGTTTAGAAGGATGAGAGGGGGGACCTCATTGAAACGTACAGAATAGTGAGCGGCCTGGATAGAGTGGATGTGGAGAGGATGTTTCCACTAGTGGGAGAGTCTAGGACCAGAGGGCACAGCCTCAGAATTAAAGGACGTTCTTTTAGGAAGGAGATGAGGCGGAGTTTCTTCAGTCAGAGGGTGGTGAATCTGTGGGATTCTTTGCCACAGACGGCTGTGGAGGCCACAAGTCAGTGGATATAAATTTTATTTAAGGCAGAGATAGATAGATTCTTGATCAGTGCGGGTGTCAGGGGTTATGGGGAGAAGGCAGGAGAATGGGGTTAGGAGGGAGAGATAGATCAGCCATGATTGAATGGTGGAGTAGACGATGGGCCCAATGGCCTTATTCTACCGCTATCACTTATGGCCTTGTGAACATGAAGCAGCCATCGTTATTCAGGGTCTTCACAAGTCGCTGCACACCGGGGATAATGGATCGCTCCAGTAGGTCCTTCTGCAGTTGTACAGGGCCCTAGTGAGACCGCACCTGGAGTACTGTGTGCAGTTCTGGTCTCCAAATTTGAGGAAGGATATTCTTGCTATTGAGGGCATGCAGCGTAGGTTTACTAGGTTAATTCCCGGAATGGCGGGACTGTCATATGTTGAAAGACTGGAGCGACTAGGCTTGTATACACTGGAATTTAGAAGGATGAGAGGGGATCTTATCGAAACGTATAAGATTATTAAGGGGTTGGACATGTTAGAGGCAGGAAACATGTTCCCAATGTTGGGGGAGTCCAGAACCAGGGGCCACAGTTTAAGAATAAGGGGTAGGCCATTTAGAACAGAGATGAGGAAAAACTTTTTTAGTCAGAGAGTTGTGAATCTGTGGAATTCTCTGCCTCAGAGGGCAGTGGAGGCCAATTCTCTGAATGCATTCAAGAGAGAGCTCGATAGAGCTCTTAAGGATAGCGGAGTCAGGGGGTATGGGGAGAAAGCAGGAACGGAGTACTGATTGAGAATGATCAGCCATGATCACATTGAATGGCGGTGCTGGCTCGAAGGGCCGAATGGCCTCCTCCTGCACCTATTGTCTATTGTCATAGCTGCCACCTCTCTCACCCCACGTAGTTAGTACCTGGAGGGCTGTGGGTTACATGCAGGTAGATAAGGGATGGTGTGGGCATCATGATTGGCACAGACATTGTTGGCCGCACGGCCTGTTCCTGTACAGTTCCCTGGATAGACACAGAGTGCTGGAGTAACTCAGTGGGTCAGGCAGCATCTGTGGAGAACATGGATGGGTGACGTTTCACAGAGTGCTGGAGTAACTCAGCGGGTCAGGCAGCATCTGTGGAGAACATGGATAGGTGACGTTTCAGGTCGGAACCCATCTTCAGACTGCAGGAGGGAAACTCCAGTCTTGTTTCTCTCTCCCCTGACTCTCACTCTGAAGAAGGCTCTTGACCCGAAAAGTCACCTATTCCCTTTCTCCAGAGATGCTGCCTGTCCCTCTGAGTTACTCCAGCATTTTGTGTCTATCTTCGGTAGAAACCAGCATCTTCAGTTCGTACACACACCTAGCTGCCCTACGTTCCATGTTCTGCCTGCTCCTTTCTACCTGTCCTCAGCTTCCATTGACAAGGTGGCACGGCGGTGAGGGTGAAGAGTTGCAGTCTCACAGCATCAGATACTCGGGTTTCATTCTGACCTTGGGTGCTGTCTGTCTGTGTGGAGTTTGCACGTTCTCCCCGTGACCAAGTGGGTTTCCTCCGGGTGCTCCGGTTTCCTCCCACATCCCAAGGACGTGCGGGTTTGTGGGTTAATCAGCCCTGTGTAAATTGTCCCAAGTGTGCGGGGAGTGGATGAGAAAGTGGGATAACATGGAACTAGTGTGAACGGGTGATCGCTGGTCAGCGTGGACTCGGTGGGTCAAAGGGCCTGTTTCCGTGCTGTATCTGTAAACTAGACCAGGTGCCAGCTTCAGTGTAGTGTGTCACGCTGACGAGCTCCTCTGGACATTCAGGTCCATCGCCCATCGATGGAGTTGGTCACCTTGTACTGCCACATTGCTAGAGAGGAATAGATCGGGTAGACGCACAGAGTCTCTTGCCCAGAGAAGGGCCTGAGGACATTGGTTTAAAGTGAGGGGGGGAAGATTTAGAAACATAGAAAATAGTCTATCATAGAAACATAGAAACATAGAAAATAGGTGCAGGAGTAGGCCATTCGGCCCTTCGAGCCTGCACCGCCATTCAATATGATCATGGCTGATCATTCAGCTCAGTAGCCTGTACCTGCCTTCTCTCCATACCCCCTGATCCCTTTAGCAAAAAGGGCCACATCTAACTCCCTCTTAAATATAGCCAATGAACTGGCCTCAACTACCTTCTGTGGCAGAGAATTCCATAGACTCACCACTCTCTGTGTGAAGAAATGTATTCTCATCTCGGTCCTAAAAGACTTCCCCCTTATCCTTAAACTGTGACCCCTGGTTCTGGACTCCCCCAACATCGGGAACAATCTTCCCGCATCTAGCCTCTCCAACCCCTTAAGAATTTTATATGTTTCTATAAGATCCCCCCTCAGTCTTCTAAATTCCAGCGAGTACAAGCCCAGTCTATCCAGTCTTTCCTCATATGAAAGTCCCGCCATCCCAGGGATCAATCTGGTGAACCTTCTCTGTACTCCCTCTAAGGCAAGAACGTCTTTCCTCAGGTTAGGAGACCAAAACTGCACACAATACTCCAGGTGTGGTCTCACCAAGGCCCTGTACAACTGCAGCAGAACCTCCCTGCTCCTAAACTCAAATCCTCTTGCTATGAATGCCAACATACCATTCGCTTTCTTCACTGCCTGCTGCACCTGCATGCTTGCTTTCAATGACTGGTGCACCGTGACACCCAGGTCACGTTGCATCTCCCCTTCTCCCAATCGGTCACCATTCAGGTAATATTCTGCTTTCCTGTTCTTGCCGCCAAAGTGGATAACCTCACATTTATCCACATTATATTGCATCTGCCATGCATTTGCCCACTCGCCTAATCTATCCAAGTCACTCTGCAGCCTCCTAGCATCCTCCTCGCAGCTAACACTGCCACCCAGCTTCGTGTCATCCGCAAACTTAAAGATGTTGCATTCAATTCCCTCGTCCAAATCATTAATATACACTGTAAATAACTGGGGTCCCAGCACTGAGCCTTGCGGTACCCCACTAGTCACTGCCTGCCATTCCGAAAAGGACCCGTATATTCCTACTCTTTGCTTCCTGTCCGCCAACCAATTTTCTATCCACCTCAACACTGAACCCTCAATACCGTGTGCTTTAAGTTTGTACACCAATCTCCTATGTGGAACCTTGTCGAAGGCCTTCTGAAAGTCCAGATATAACACATCGACTGGTTCTCCCTTATCCACTCTACTAGTTACATCCTCGAAAAATTCTATAAGATTCGTCAGACATGATTTGCCTTTGGTAATCCACAATCAGTAACCCGTGCCTGCCTTCTCCCCATATCCCTTGATCCCACTAGCCCCTAGAGCTCTATCTAACTCTCTTTTAAATTCATCCAGTGAATTGGCCTCCACTGCCCTCTGTGGCAGAGAATTCCACAAATTCACAACTCTCTGGGTGAAAACGTTCCTTCTCACCTCAGTTTTTAATGGCCTCCCCTTTATTCTTAGGCTGTGGCCCCTGGTTCTGGACTCCCCCAACATTGGGAACATTTTTCCTGCATCTAGCTTGTCCAGTCCTTTTATAATTTTATACGTCTCTATAAGATCCCCTCTCATCCTTCTAAACTCCAGTGAATACAAGCCCAGTCTTTCCAATCTTTCCTCATATGACAGTCCCGCCATCCTGGGGATTAACCTGGTGAACCTACGCTGCACTGCCTCAATAGCAAGGAGACCACAACTGCACACAATACTCCAGATGTGGAGTAATAGGAATCTGAGGGGTAACTTTTTCAACTTTTTCATACAGGGGGTGGTGGGTGTATGGAACAAGCTGCCAGAGGAGGTAGTTGAGGCTGGGACTATCCCATCGTTTAAGAAACAGTTAGACAGGTACATGGATAGGACAGATTTAGAGGGATTATGGACCAAACGCGGGCAGGTGGGACTAGTTTAGATGGGGCATGTTGGCCAGTATGTGCAAGTTGGGCTGAAGGGCCTGTTTCCACACTGTATCACTCTATGAAGGGCCTGTTTCCACGCTGTGTCACTGTGTGACTAAGTTCTGCATCCAACCACTCTCTGGTTGTCCCTTCTGAATGCTCCGTTGGATTTAGTTTAGTTTAGAGATACAGCACGGAAACAGGCCCTTCGGCCCACCGGGTCCACACTGACCAGCGATCCCCGTACACTAACACCATCCTACACACACTCGAGACAATTTACATTTGCACCAAGCCGATTGACCTACAAATCTGCACGTCTTTGGAGTGTGGGAGGAAACCAATGATCTCGGAGAAAACCCACGCAGGTCACGGGGAGAACGTACAAACTCCATACAGACAGCACCCGTAGTGGGGATGGAACCCGGGTCTCTGGCGCTGTGAGGCAGCAGCACTACCCGCTGCACCACCGTGCTGCCACCAATGTTGTTGATGTTCTCATCCATTGGTGCTCCTTTGTTTCCGTTTGCTTTTCACGTGCTGGGGCTATTCTCTCTCGCGTGTGTCCAGGTCAGCTCATTAGATGCATGAGCAACAGTGTTGGGGAGGTTCGGAGTGTTGACAATGTATTTGTCAGCGGGGAGCTCTCAGCCGTATCCTGATGGGATGTCAGTCAGACGGTGTCACATGAGCCTTCCTCTCTGCTCCACAAACACGTGGCTGTGTAGCATCAGCTCTCCTTCTATCTACATGGGCACAAAGATTCTCTCTCTCCAAACCTGACTACAGATTCAATGTGTAGAAACAAACTGCAGATGCTGGTTAATATAAATCAGGACACAAAGTGCTGGAGTAACTCAAGGGGTCAGGCAACATCTTTGGTGAACTTCTGACGGCACGGTGGCGCAGCGGGTAGAGCTGCTGCCTCACAGCGCCAGAGACCCGGGTTCCATCCTGACTACGGGCGCTGTCTGTACGGAGTTTGTACGTTCTCCCCGTGACCTGCATGGGTTTTCTCCGGGTACAGACTTGCAGGTTTGTAGGTTATTAATTGGCTTCAGTGAAAATTATAAATTGTCCCTAGTGTGTGTAGGATAGTGTTAGTGTACGGGGATCGCTGGTCGGCGCGGACTCAGTGGGCCGAAGGGCCTGTTTCCGCACTGTTTCTTCAAGAATAAAACTAACAAACTAAAACAAGATAGTTGGTGGAAAGATCAGGGGGATGGGAAGAAACTGTTTATGTCGCCCAGAGGGATGGGCATCAGGTCTGGTGCAGAACCTCACATCAAACTTCCAACCCAACTGTCAGTGACACTTTAGACAGTGAGACGCTATCATGGCTTCACAACAGCAGAAATTGGCCATTCAGCCCATCTAGTCTACTCCGCCATTCAATCATGGCTGACCTATCTCTCCCTCCTAACCCCATTCTCCTGCCTTCTCCCCATAACCCCTGACACCCGCACTGATCAACAATCTATCTATCTCTGCCTTCAAAATATCCACTGACTTGTGGCCTCCACAGCCGTCTGTGGCAAAGAATCCCACAGATTCACCACCCTTTGACTAAACATAGAAAATAGGTGCAGCAGGAGGCCATTTGGCCCTTCGAGCCAACACCGCCATTCATTGTGATCATGGCTGATCATCCACAATCAGTAACCCGTACCTGCCTTCTCCCCATATCCCCTGATTCCACTAGCCCCTAGAGCTCTATCTAACTCTCTCTTAAATCCATCCAGTGATTTGGCTTCCACTGCCCTCTGTGGCAGAGAAGTCCACAAATTCACAACTCTCTGGGTGAAAAAGTTTCTTCTCACAGTTTTAAATGGCCTCCCCTTTATTCTGTGGCCCCTGGAGTATCATGGATCCCAGCGGGATCTTGATCAGCTGGGCTGAGGAATGGTTAATGGAGTTTAATGCTGCAGTTTGGGAAGTCAAACCAGGGCACGACCTTCACAATGAATGGCAGGGCCCTGGGGAGTGTTACAGAGCAGAGGGATCTAGGAGCGCAGGTACACAGTTCCCAGGTAGACAAGGAGTGTTGTAGAGCAGAGGGATCTAGGAGCGCAGGTACACAGTTCCCAGGTAGACAAGGAGTGTTGTAGAGCAGAGGGATCTAGGAGCGCAGGTACACAGTTCCCAGGTAGACAAGGAGTGTTGTAGAGCAGAGGGATCTAGGAGCGCAGGTACACAGTTCCCAGAAAGTGGCGTCACAGGTAGACAGGGAGTGTTGTAGAGCAGAGGGATCTAGGAGCGCAGGTACACAGTTCCCAGGTAGACAAGGAGTGTTGTAGAGCAGAGGGATCTAGGAGCGCAGGTACACAGTTCCCAGAAAGTGGCGTCACAGGTAGACAGGGAGTGTTGTAGAGCAGAGGGATCTAGGAGCGCAGGTACACAGTTCCCAGAAAGTGGCATCACAGGTAGACAGGGTGGGAAAGAATGGTTTTAGTACAATGTCCTTCATCAGTCAGGGAAATGTGTAGAAAAATGGAGGCACAAGGAATTGCAGGTGCTGGTTTACAAAAAAAGAAAGGAGTAACTCAGCGGGTCAGGCAGCATCTGTGGAGAACATGGATATGTGACGTTTCGCAGAGTGCTGGAGTAACTCAGCGGGTCAGGCAGCATCTGTGGAGAACATGGATAGGTGACGTTTCACAGAGTGCTGGAGTAACAGCAGGTAGTTGAGGCTAAGGCTATAACAACATTTTTGAAAGATATTTGAACAGGTACATGGATAAGACACATTTAGAGGGATATGGGCCATACATGGGCAGGTGGGACTCGTGTAGAAGAAGGGTCTCGACCCAAAATGTCACCCATTCCTTCTCTCCACAGATGCTGCCTGACCCGCTGAGTAACTCCAGCATTTTGTGCCTGTCTTTAGTGTAGATGGGGCATGTTGTTTGGGCTGAAGTGCTTGTTTCCGTGCTGCGTGACTCTGTGACTCTGATGTTTTGCAACCAAGCAGCCAGCAGTGTCGAGTGTGTCAGATAGGTCTGTTACATTAAAGCAAAACAGCAGGAAAAAGTGAGTCAGAGTAATCAGAGCCAGACGTGTTCCAGGCAAACACGAGTGGAACGGCACACGTCTCAGATGGACCTGTTTCATTCACAAGGAGCAGGCCAGTGATCACCACAGAGACCAACCACACCTCATGGTACAGCACCACTAGGGTGCCAACGATCCCACTCCCACATACGGGACAAGATGATGTCACCCAGCCAGCGACCACGTGCTCCCGCTCCACTAATGGCGGCAGCCCGGGCCAGGAGGCGGGTTGCTACGCAACCTCCATTAGGCGGCTCCCAGGCCTCCGGGCCTACACTGTCCGGGCCTACACTGTCCGGGCCTACAGTGTCCAGTACAACACTGTCCGGGCCTACAGTGTCCAGGCCAATGCTGTCCGGGCCCACAGTGTCCAGTACAACACTGTCCGGGCCTACACTGTCCAGGCCAACGCTGTCCGGGCCTACAGCATCTGGGCTACAGCATCCGTCCGGGCCTAATACGGGACAAGGGCAGTCCCATCCGGGACAAAACAATTTAGCCCAAAATACGGGATGTCCCGGCTAATACGGGACATTTGGCAACCCTAAACACCATATAGATTCTAGAGAAACCTCCACTACAGTTGAGTGTAGTTTATTGTCACGTGTACCGAGGTACAGTGAAAAGCTCTTGTTACGTGCTATCCAGCCAGCAGAAAGACTATAGTTTTTTCCCTCAAGTTCATAAATGGAGTTATATATATAGTGTGCCAACATGCCCCATCTACACGAGTCCCACCTGCCCATGTTTGGCCCATATCCCTCAAAACCGTTCCTATCCACGTAACTGTCTAAATGTCTTTTAAATGCCACAGGCAATGATGGTCCAATTCTATACTGCTATCATTGAGTCCGTCCTCACCTTCTCCATCATGGTCTGGTTTGGCTCAGCCACCAAGCACCACATCCAGAGGCTGCAACGGATTGTTCGCACAGCCAGACATAAAAGCTGCCACAGCCAGACATAAAAACAGCTTGTTTCCACGAGTGACAGTCCTACTCAATAACCCAAGTCTGTAGTCTCTTTTTTGTTCTGGTTTATTTTCACCCACATGTTTAAACCGTAATGTTGTATCCTTTATTGTTTTGATGTGTTTATGCTTTATTCTTAATTGTTAACTGTATGTTTGTGTTGTCATTTGTGAGCGGAGCACCAAGGCACATTCCTTGTATCTGCACATACTTGGCCAATAAACTTATTCATTCATTCATTCATTCATTCATTCATTCATTCATTCAATATCATGATAGTAACTACCTCCTCTGGCAGCTCGTTCCATATACCCATCACCCTTTGTGTGAGAAAGTTACCCCTCATATTCCTATTAAATCTTCCCCCAAAACCTATGTCCTCTGGTCCTCAATTCCCCTACTCTGGGCAAGAGACTCTGTGCATCTACCCGATCTATTCCTCTCATGATTTTATACACCTCTCTAAGATCTCCCCTCATCCTCCTGCGCTCCATGGAATAGAGTCCCAACCTACTCAACCTCTCCCTGTAGCTCACACCCTCTAGTCCTGGCAACATCCTCGTAAATCTTGTCTGCACCCTTTCATAGAAATATAGAAACATAGAAAATAGGTGCAGGAGTCGGCCATTGTAGTCTAGTTCTATATTTGGAAACAGTAAACAAAGGTTATGAAAGGATGTGATGTCATTTTCCAACAAGCAAATGCAGTCATGAATCAAAATGAAATCTTACTTTTTAAAACCAGAATCTTAATTCACTAATTACCAGGCCATGAACTGAAACAATCTCGGGCACTTCCACCATCAACGACCCCTCTTCCTTGCACCATAATTAAATATCCCACTCCAATTAGTAGTCCTCTGTCCCCCCCTTGGACTCACATACTCCAGTTTACTTTAGTTTAGAGATACAACGCAGAAACAGGCCCTTCGGCCCACCGAGTCCACGCCGACCAGTGATCCCCGCACACTAACACTATCCTACACACACTAGGGACTGGACACAGAGTGCTGGAGTAACTCAGTGGGTCAGGCAGCATCTGTGGAGAACATGGATAGGTGACGTTTCACAGAGTGCTGGAGTAACTCAGCGGGTCAGGCAGCATCTCTGGAGAACATGGATAGGTGACGTTTCACAGAGTGTTGGAGTAACTCAGCGGGTCAGGCAGCATCTCTGGAGAGAAGGAATGGGTGATGTTTCAGTTCGAGACCCTTCTTCAGACTCCACATCAGTCTGAAGAAGGGTTTCGACCTGAAACGTCATCCATTCCTTTTCTCCAGAGATGCTGCCTGACCCGCTGAGTTACTCCAGCATTTTGTGTCTACCAACAGTGAATGATTTAGTTACAGTTCCGTTTAGTTTATGGTCACATGTACCGAGGTACAGTGAAAAGCTTGTGTTGTGCGCTAACCAGTCAGCGGAAAGACAATACATGATTACAATCGAGCCGTCCACAGTGTACAGTTACATGATAAGGGAATAACGTTTAGTGCAAGGTAAAGCCAACAAAGTCCGATCAAGGATAGTCCGAGGGTCACCAATGAGGTAGATAGTAGTTCAGCACTGCTCTCTGGTTGTGGTGGGACGGTTCAGTTGCCTGATAACAGCCGGGAAGAAACTGCCCCTGAATCTGGAGGTGTGCGTTTTCATTCACACCTTCATGATTTAACTTCAGAACGATGGTCATCATGAAAATGTCAAATCCAGACAGAAGCATATTCAAGATATAATATTTGAAGTATGTTTCTAACTAGAGGTGGGTAGTGGGTAGGGTAGACAGCCAGAACCTTGCCCCAGGGTGGAGATGTCCATCACTAGAGGGCACAGCTTGAAGGTGAGAGGGGGAAAGTGTAAAGCAGATGTGTGGGGCAGGTTTTTACACAGAGGGGGGGTGGGGGCCTGGAACGCGCTGCCAGGGGTGGGGGTGGGGGCAGATACGATAGTGGTGTTTAAGAGGCTTTTGGACAGGCACATGGATATGTAGGGAATGGAGGGACATGGATCACATGTAGGCGGATAAGAGTTGGTCTTGGCATCATATACAGCACGGACACTGTGGGCCGAAGGGCCGTACTGTTCTATGTTCTATAAAGATAAAAAAGAATTCAATGTTAGGTTTTATCCAAGGTGGGAGGTTGTGTTGCAGTTGTTCAAGATGTTGGTGAAGCCGCACTTGGAGTATTGTGGTCACTTTTGGTCACCGTGCTGTCGGAAGGAAGTTGTTAAGCTGGAAAGAGTGCAGAGAGGATTTATGAAGATATTGCCAGGACTCGAGGGCCTGAGCTACAGGGAGAGGTTGGACAGGCACGGTGGCGCAGCAGAGACCCGGTTCCCGACTACCGGCGCCGTCTGTACGGAGTTTGTACGTTCTCCCCGTGACCTGCGTGGGTTTTCTCCGAGATCTTCGGTTTCCCCCCACACTCCAAAGACGTGCAGGTTTGTAGGTTAATTGGCTTGGTTTAAATGTAAATTGTCCCTGGTGTGTAGGGTAGTGTTAGTGTGTGGGGATCGCTGGTCGACGTGGACTTGGTGGGCCGAAGGGCCTGTTTCTGCGCTGTGTATCTAAACTAAACTAAACCAAAAGGTACAATAACAATTTTGAAAATACTTTTGTCCAGGAACTTGGATGGGAAAGGTTGGAGCCAGAGGGGCAAATATGGGCAAATGGGACCAGTGTAGATGGGGCATCTTGGTTAGCATGGATCAGCTGGGCCGAAGGGCCTGTTTCTGTGCTGTATGACTGGATCAAAGTGAGAACTGTTATTTTGGTTCTATTTGTAGCTTTTCTTGGGCGTAAGAAATTTCAGTTACCAATGACAAAAATAGTGGAAAAAAGGGATTTTAATTGGTTCATTTATAAACCATGGTGTTGCAATGTTTAGGTATATTTTTCTCGTTATGACTTGTTTACATACTTGAATCAGATCATCAATATTTGCAAAGGAAGTTTCTTCTCCAGCTGTTGACTCAGTGATCCTGAGACCTGTCTGTGGAAGGAAGTGCATTCCACAGGAAAAATGTCCTTAAATATAGATGTGCAGCTAGAGTAACTCAGTGGGTCAGGCAGCATCTGTGGAGAACATGGATAGGTGACGTTTCACAGAGTGCTGGAGTAACTCAGCGGGTCAGGCAGCATCTGTGGAGAACATGGATAGGTGACGTTCCCCCTCCCTCCCCCTCTTCCCCCCTCTCCTCCGGGGGAAGGCAGGCATGGGGTACAGATTGTGGATGATCACCGTAATCATATTGAATGGCGGTGCGTACAGGCTGGAAGGGCCGAATGGCCTCCTCCTTCACCTATTGTCTATGTTTCTGTGTTTATTCACCCTTGGGGTGTATCTCTAAACTAAGCTGATGGGTTGAAGGCTGTGTGCATCTGCGCCGGGGTACTGCGTGGTTGGTTGGGGTCCTGTCCGTGGGGCACGCATGTGGTTTGTGGAGGGAGTTAGTGAAGGCGTGTGTCTTTCACAAACAGACCGCCTCAAGAGACTTTGTCCAACACTGGGACGTGCCCAGTAGGGTTGCCAACCGTCCCGTATTAGCCGGGACATCCCGTATATTGGGCTATATTAGTCTGTCCCGTAAGGGACCGCCCTTGTCCTGTATTAGGCCCGGGGGCCGCTGTAGTCCCAGACACTGTAGGCCCGGGGGCCGCTGTAGTCCCAGACGCTGTAGGCCCAGGGGCCGCTGTAGGCCCAGACACTGTAGGCCCAGGGGCCGCTGTAGGCCCAGACACTGTAGGCCCGGACACTGTAGGCCCAGGGGCCACTGTAGTCCCAGACACTGTAGGCCCGGACACTGTAGGCCCAGGGGCCGCTGTAGGCCCAGACACTGTAGGCCCAGACACTGTAGGCCCAGACACCGTAGGCCCGGACACTGTAGGCCCAGGGGCCGCTGTAGGCCCAGACACTGTAGGCCCAGACACTGTAGGCCCGGACACTGTAGGCCCGGACACTGTAGTCCCAGACACTGTAGGCCCAGGGGCCGCTGTAGGCCCAGACACTGTAGGCCCATGGGCCGCTGTAGGCCCAGACACTGTAGGCCCAGGGGCCACTGTAGGCCCAGACACTGTAGGCCCAGGGGCCGCTGTAGGCCCAGACACTGTAGGCCCAGGGGCCGCTGTAGTCCCAGACACTGTAGGCCCAGGGGCCGCTGTAGGTCCAGACACTGTAGGCCCGGGGCCGCTGTAGGCCCAGACACTGTAGGCCCAGGGGCCGCTGTAGTCCCAGACACTGTAGGCCCAGGGGCCGCTGTAGGCCCAGACACTGTAGGCCCAGGGGCCGCTGTAGGCCCAGACACTGTAGGCCCAGGGGCCGCTGTAGGCCCAGACACTGTAGACCCAGGGGCCGCTGTAGGCCCAGACACTGTAGGCCCAGGGGCCGCTGTAGTCCCAGACACTGTAGGCCCAGGGGCCGCTGTAGGCCCAGACACTGTAGGCCCAGGGGCCACTGTAGGCCCAGACACTGTAGGCCCGGACACTGTAGGCCCGGACAGTGTAGGCCCAGGGGCCGCTGTAGGCCCAGACACTGTAGGCCCGGACACTGTTGGCCCAGGGGCTGCTGTAGGCCCAGACACTGTAGGCCTGGACACTGTAGGTCCGGGGGCCACTGTAGGCCCGGACACTGTCAGCCCGGACACTGTAGGCCCGGACACTGTAGGCCCGGACACTGTAAGCCCAGGAGTCGCTGTAGGCCCGGACACCGTAGGCCCGGACACTGTAGGTCCGGGGGCCACTGTAGGCCCGGACGCTGTAGGCCCGGACGCTGTAGGCCCGGACGCTGTCAGCCCGGACACTGTAAGCCCAGGGGTCGCTGTAGGCCCGGACACTGTAGGCCATGGGGCCGCTGTAGGCCCGTACACTGTAGTCCCAGACACTGTAGGCCCATGGGCCGCTGTAGGGCTGGACACTGTAGGCCCATGGGCCGCTGTAGGGCCGGACACTGTAAGCCCAGGGGCCGCTGTAGGCCCAGACACTGTAGGCCCGGACACTGTAGGTCCGGGGGCCACTGTAGGCCCGGACACTGTAGGCTAATGGAGTGTGTTCGGGGAGCGGGGCCGAGTGTGTTTGCCTGACGGAGGTTGCGTAGCAACCCGCCTCCCGGCCTGGGCGGCCGCCATCCATGTTCTCCACAGATGCTGCCTGACCCGCTGAGTTACTCCAGCACTCTGTGTCTGTCTTCGGTTTAAAGCAGCGTCTGGTTTAAAGTTGCTCCCTACACATGAAGACTGTGATTGGTTGTGGTGAGGGATTGTGGTGTTGGGATGAGTGCCGGGGTTATTTGTCATCTCTGGGCGGTGAACGTATGGGTAGGTGGGGCATGGGTCAGGGAGCAGAAGATCAAATCAGCATGGTCTTCAATCACAAGGTAGACAATAAATGCTGGGGTAACTCAGCGGCACAGGCAGCAAATGCATCGCCTCTGGCCTTCAACACTAGTGTGAAATAGTGATACGGTACGATATACGATAGAACGTTATCTATCCCAGGAGGGAGATTGATCTGCCATCAGTCATAAAACACAACAAGATACACGAGACATGAAACAAGTGAGGAGTGGAAAGGATTGGGGATGGGCAAAGATTGGGGGGGGGTCAGCCTCAGTCTCAGTCTCAGTCTCAGTCTCAGTCTCAGTCTCAGTCTCAGTCTCAGTCTCAGCCTCAGCCTCAGTCTCAGTCTCAGTCTCAGTCTCAGTCTCAGTCTCAGTCTCAGTCTCAGTCTCAGTCTCAGCCTCAGCCTCAGCCTCAGTCTCCGTCTCCGTCTCCGTCTCCGTCTCCGTCTCCGTCTCCGTCTCCGTCTCCGTCTCCGTCTCCGTCTCCGTCTCCGTCTCCGTCTCCGTCTCCGTCTCCGTCTCCGTCTCCGTCTCCTTCTCCGTCTCCGTCTCCGTCTCCGTCTCCGTCTCAGTCTACCCCAACCCCCACGACAGAAGGGGGAGGAGTTGTCCAGTTTGATAGCCCCAGGGAAGAAGGATCTCCTGTGGCGTTCTGTGCTGCATCTTGGTGGGACCAGTCTGTTGCTGAAGGTGCTCCTCAGGTTGGCCAGTGTGTCATGGAGGGGGTGAGCTGTATTGTCCAGGATGCTCCACAGTTTGAGGAGCGCCCTCCCCTCCAAGACCCCCTCCCGTAAACCCAACTGCACCCCCAGGACAGAGCCAGTGAGAAGCCCCGTGATTTCCCACAGTGTAAATGTTCAAGTTCATTTCAGATGAAGGGGTTTGGTGAGGGACGGGAACGATGGGAATCTTGCTCGCAGCAGCCTCACAGAAACATCGACTCCGACTCAGACAACAGTCACGATCAAACGTACATAAATTACTTACGTGGTCACGGGGAGAACGTGCAAACTCCACACAGACAGCACCCGACGTCAGGATGGAACCCGGGTCTCTGGCGCTGTGAAGCAGCAGCACTACCCGCTGTGCTGCCCAAGTTGCCACAGGTACAAAGAACATGTGAGACATTTGGGCCGGCACGGTGGCGCAGCAGGTAGAGCTGCTGCCTCACAGCGCCAGACACCCGGGTTCCATCCCCACTACGGGTGCTGTCTGTACGGAGTTTGTACGTTCTCCCCGTGACCTGCGTGGGTTTTCTCTGGGCGCTCCGGTTTCCTCCCGCACTCCAAAGACGTGCAGGTTTGTATGTTAATGGGCTTTAGTATAAGTGTAGATTGTCCCTAGTGTGTGTAGGGTAGTGTTAGTGTGGGGGATCGCTGATCGGTGTGGGCTCGGTGGTAGTGTTAGTGTGGGGATCACTGGTCGGTGTGGGCTCGGTGGTAGTGTTAGTGTGGGGATCGCTGGTCGGTGTGGACTCGGTGGTAGTGTTAGTGTGCGGGGATCGCTGGTCGGTGTGGGCTCGGTGGTAGTGTTAGTGTGGGGATCGCTGGTCGGTGTGGGCTCGGTGGTAGTGTTAGTGTGGGGATCGCTGGTCGGCACGGACGCGTTGGGCTGAAGGGCCTGTTCGCGCGCTGGTTGTCTAAACTAAGCCGTGGTGCTGTGGGAGTGTGGCGTGGCTGTGTTGATGGTGCCCGATTATTTGTGGCTCGCTGTGTTGACTGCTGAACGCCCAGAAACATTCCAAAGTTCACAGTGTTTGCAAACATTCACACTGAACCCTTTCACCAGCCCACACTCCCTCACCTCGTCCTTCAACAGTGGCTGTGTTACCCAGCGGCCAGCCACAGTCCATCCCTCACGCTGCCCGGTCCACAAGGTGCTGGACCACTCATAGAAACACAGAAAATAGCTCCAGGAGGAGGCCATTCGGCCCTTCCAGCCAGCACCGCCATTCAATATGATCACGGCTGATCATCCACAATCAGTAACCCGTGCCTGCCTTCTCCCCATATCCCTTGATTCCACTAGCCCCGAGAGATCTATCTAACTCTCTAACAAAATCATCCAGTGAATCGGCCTCCACTGCCCTCTATGGCAGAGAATTCCATAGATTCACAACTCTATGGGTGAAAAAGTTTTTCCTCATCTCAGTCCTAAATGGCCTCCCCTTTATTCTTAGACTGTGACCGCTGGTTCTGGACTCCCCCAACATGGGGAACATTCTTCCTGACTCTAGCCTGTCCAATCCTGTACAGAATTGTACATGTTTCTGTCAGATCCCCTCTCATCCTTCATCTGTGGAGATGCCTGGTCCAACCAGGACCTCTGCCCAATGTCTCTGCAGCTTTCCAGAGTTCTTCAACAGTCGAGAGTGTTTCATCGCTGTTTGTCCAAAACTGCACTTTGAAATTCTTACTTACAGCAGCACAACAAATATTTAAACTTAGTACTCTGTAAAACTGTGGCCCCTGGTTCTGGACTCCCCCAACATCGAGAACATGTTTCCTGCCTCTAAAGTGTCCAATCCCTTAATAATCTTATATGTTTCGATAAGATCCCCTCTCATCCTTTTAAATTCCAGTGTATACAAGCCTAGTCGCTCCAATCTTTCAACATACGACAGTCCCGCCATCCTGGGAATTAACCTTGTTAATAGGTTGATGTTTGTACATGGATAGGACAGGTTTGGAGGGGTATGGGCCGAACGTGGGCATGTGGGACTAGAGTAGATGGGGCATGTTGGTTGGCATGGAGAGGTTGGGCCGTAGGGCCTGTTTCCGTGCTGTATCACTTGATGAGACTCTGGGATTATCTGTGATCGGACTTGACTGGACTTTATCCTGCTCTGAATATCATTTCCATTATCCTGTATCTGTATTTATTCACAAAATGCTGGAGTAACTCAGCAGGTCAGGCAGCATCTCAGGAGAGAAGGAATGGGTGACGTTTCGGGTCGACTGGAGAAGGGTCTCGACCTGCTGAGTTACTCCAGCATTTTGTGAATAAACACCTCACATTTGTACCAGCATCTGCAGTTATTTTCTTATATCATGAATCTGTACACTGTGGACGGCTCGATTGTAACCATGTGTTGTCTTTCCGCTAACTGGTTAGCTCGCAACAAACCTTTTCACTGTACCTCGCTTGGTATACGGGACAATAAACTGAACTCAGATTCAACGATATGTGTAAGAAGGAACTGCAGATGCTGGTTTATACCGAAGGTAGACACGAAATGCTGGAGTAACTCAGCGGGACAGGCAGCATCTGAGGAGTGAGGAATGGGTGCTGTTTTGGGTGAAGATCTTTCTTCAGACT